>NC_072824.1:12377234-12677234 GCF_027744805.1 Dunckerocampus dactyliophorus
TAGCCAGAATAATCATCCTTTCATGGCTCCTTTTTGGGAAAGAAATGGATGCCATGTGTTGTCAATGAAAAGACCAGACCACCACACTAACTGTTAGAACAGCAAAGAGGTTGTGATCAGACTGACAAATGTTGTTGTCAGTTGTTGTTCTGATAGCCTATTAATGCAAAACAATATAAATATATATAAATATTATGTATAGTTTATTATTCCGTTATTTAAAAAAAAACATGTAAAACCCATTCAAAAAGGGACAACAGGACTGAGCTTTTGCATGTGTATTTTGGCGGAGGGAAGGAGAAACATAGTTCCAACTTTTTACTGGATGTGCTGCATTGAAATAAGTTTATTTATATAACAAAATAACCACCTGAAACATCAAGTAAACTTCTGTGTTATAATTTAACACGCTGAATAGTTTCTGATTTGCGGTTATACATACATCTCATTAACACATACTGTGGTCCTTGAAATATACTGTATATAAATATGAAAATAAAAGTACAGTAATATTTATGATATATTTATGTTTTATATTATTGAGTATTAGGATCATTAATACATATAATATTCTAATCATAATTATCACTTTATATTCTCATAATTATTCTATGAGAAAAATATTATATGATTTTTTAATGTTACATTTTCACGAGAATTATGTGGAATTTTTTTTGCTGAAAATGAATTAGAAAAAAAAAACATCTGTACAGTCGTCCCTTGTTTATCGCGGTTAACTGGTTCCAGACCCATTTGTGATGATGATGAATTTCCGTGATGTAGGATTCAGTGTTAATAAATGGAATATTTTCGTAATTAGGGCATACGAAACATGTTTATGACTTTCTGAATACGGTTTTTAACATTATTAGAGCCCTGAAGACATGAAATAACACGGCTATAGTCAACGTTACACTCCTATTATTCATTGTTTACATCACATTGCGCTACTCTAACGCTGCAGGGACTCAAGACAGCTGCTAGCTAGCAAGCACGTGAGCTAACCAGTTTGCCTCTAATTTATTTCTTCTGTGACTATTTCAACAGTGACTTACCCCCCCATTTGGGACTAAATGAGTGGGTATGTCACTGTTGAAATAGTCCACTGCTGATGGGGATGTCATACAACTTCATGTAAAAAAATCCGAACTATCCCTTTAAGAAGCATAGGCTCCAGCATACCTGCGACCCTGGTGGGGATAAGCGGCATAGAAGATGGATGGATGGATGGAAACTTAAGAAGCCAAAAACTTACTACTTCCACACGGGATGGAAGGAGGACTTTTTACACTCTATCATGTCGGGCATGCCATGGCTTACCTCATGACTTCATGCAGTGTTGGGTAATGTAATGTAAGTAATGTCTCATCAGTGGTTTGTGTCATCACTTGTTTTTCAATGTTTTGAATAATAATAGACCATAGTCTACCACGAAACAGCGGTCATTTATTCATTAATTAATTTCCGAAACAACGATATAGCGAGGAAGCGATAACAATGATAATGCGAGGGACGACTGTACTGTTTTGGCATTTATGGATCTAAACTTACTGTATATCTTTCTTCAAAATTAAAACGCTGCTATTTTTATCGTTAAACGGTATAAGCTAGTGTAAATAAATGGAGCATCAGTGCAGAATGATAGAAAATGAAGCACACAAAGACACCATAGGCAATGTAAATGTGAAAAACAACTTTATTAAACATTTTGACCAAGTGTTGAACATTTTACAGGCTTGCAAATAACTCTTCAACACTATGGCGTCATTACATGCCATTATTGAAAGCACCCATTTCTCCCCCGTTTTACTTACTTACCGCACGTCCCCTCTTGACGCGTCACTCACTCATTGATTCAGTCCACAATTATCCACAGTGGCCTGCAGTATAGGCCCGCCATTCAAAGCTTTCTCTGCTTGATTTTCACACAGCTACGAGCGGTGCAGCAAGACAATTCGCCCCTTCATATGTTGACTGTGCATGACCTTCCAACCTTAAGTTAGTGAGCACCGCTCTAATTTAAAGTGCTCCGTTTGGACGGCGGCCACGCTGCCTTAGGGCATTGTCATTCTGTGATCAGGACATGTGATCATGGGATGGCCGGCCTTGCACGCCCCTCCACACACATACATCGTCACACATTTTGGCCGTCTTTGATTCCACTTTGCCCGCTTGCTCTCGCTTCAGTCAAAGAACATTCTGAGGAGATGTGAACTTTTACAGCCCTCATCTATCTATCCATCCTTTGCCGTTTCATTGAATTGATGTTTCAAACGAAACGCACATTAACACACACAGCTTTTATTTTTACTGCTTGCCTATGAAACCTGTCATTAGACATAAAGTTAGAAGGTACTTTCCTGAGCATTAGCAGATGTTTTTGTGCTGTCAAGGAATGAGACAAACTGGTTCTAAGTTTTAATGTATACACGATCATAGTCGTGAAAGTAAAATTGTTTCAAATAATGAGTCATTTCAACAGCATAGTGCAGGTTTTTTCTCATAAGAAACAGCTGAAATGTAAATGATCAGTCCCAGAGTCAAACTGCCACGATCATAAAACCTTTAACTGTTCAACTGTCAAACAAGTGTAAAAATGAAACGTTAACACTAGAAGAATGGAGGTGAGTCTCTTGACATCACGACTAACCATAGCGTAGTGTAACCACAGCATAGTGTGAATTATGTTCTTCTTTTTTCTTTTTAATAATTCAACTTGTCCTTTAGCCATTTACACCCCCGCTACACCGGTTCTATGGTTATCATGACATACAGTATCTGCTCTTAAGTCTTCTGTGCTGGCATCACAGAAAAAAACATAAACACATGTGGCATTCGTCCTTCACATTTTCAAAAAAAGGTAATTACCGAATTCTTTTGAGCTAGAAAAAAGTTTCTCTTGAGAAAAAAAAGTCATATTTTTGTTGAAAATTAAGTCATAACTGTACACAAAAATTAAAATTTAAAAATCTGAATCTTACAAGAATAACGTTATTTTATGGCAAGAAAACTGTTGTATTTTTTCAAGAATAGTTTTTTTTGGCAAGAAATACGTAGAATTTACTTAAATATGCATATTTTCTGACTAATACTAGGCTGTAGCGACCATTTATGAGTTAATTCATTTTGAAAAACAAAAACAATAGAGTGACAGAGCGATGTTGGAACTGCCAATGTGGCGAAGGATGACTGTATACGTGTTTAGCTGCTTTCTAGGAGGTAGCTAGTGATGTGACCAAAAAAGTCTTCATTCTTGCCACAAGAAAGTTCCTAAGCGCTTCTTACGCCCAGTTAAAGTCGCTCTCCTGAGGCGAAGCAGCTGATTTATTGACAACACGTTGCAGTGGCTGGATGTTTTAGAAGTTTTTTTCCCCCCCTTAACATTTTACGGACTTTGAGCCACGAGACGCGGCGTGGAGAAAGGGATGGAGACCTCATGACTGCCCACGGACATGGCGGGAGGAGGGCCACTCATTTGTTCCCCCAATCCTCCCTTTTAGTTCTACTTGTGGGACACTTTTCTCAGATAAGAAGTCATGCACCACACCCAATTTAAGTCATGTGCTCCTCATTGGCAACACGAGACAGCAAGGATGTGTCTGCTTGTGTGTGACATGGCGAGTCAATTTGGTGCTCGTCATTTTCTCAGAAATGTTGTTTGTTATCTAACGTGAATCCAAGTATCGACTGTATTGTCGGGCTAAAAAAGTATGTGCTGGAATGGGTGATGCACTTTCCCTGTGAGTGGGTGTGTCGGCTGTGGGTCAAGCCTTTTTAGTGCTCAAAGACTTTTAGTCTGCTCCTTGGGACACTTCCTCCACACCCATGCCTCAATCCTAATATACTCTAAACCGTATCACCATTATTGGTATTCATGTAGACTCAGGCCCTGCAGACATATGCAAACACACTGTAAACACTGCTAGTGCTAAATGTTTCATGGATAACAGTATAATGAAAACAGTCACAATGTCCGCTCTCATTGGGATACCATCTGATGGGACTTGTGCTCCCTGTTGAGCTGGTAAATGTTGAATAGTCCTCAGGTAAAAAATGCTGACAGCATCGTCCAAACTCACGAGTATCACACCCATCTTGTTTACGTATGTGTTCCACAGCGGATGAAGATGTGAGCATTGCAGCCATCTTCATCACATACACAACAATGGACAGCCAATTAATACGACATCAGAGAAAGTAAAGCCAAGCTGTTTGTGAGGTCTGATTTTTTTCGAGGAGGCAATTTTGTCATTGATATGTATTACTCATTCGAAGGCATATTGTTTTGAGAAGCCAAACTCTTTTTGAGTAGACTAACCGGAACTACGTTTCTCATCACTGAAATCCGACCTGGGCTCCCGTGAGAACTGGGCTCAAGGGACCAAGTGTGGGGTAAGTCACTGTTGATGGACTACACTGCTGATGGAGATGTTATACAACTTCATGTCAAAAAATCTGAGCAATCCCTTTAACTTTCTTTGGTTCCATTTTGAGTTACTGAGGTGAGAATCACGATTGAATTCAAGAAATAACTCTTGGCAAAAAAGGAAAGATGTGTACATGTGGTGTCTTGCTGTCACATCGTGTCTTTGGGAACAGTTGCGTCAAGAATCACGTCCTCAATGAAAATAAAGGTAACTGTGAGTAGTTTTACTTTGTCTTTTTTAATTTCTTTTTACACTTGTATTACAATTAAGAGTATTAAAAATGGCAATGCATAAAGTCTGCATGTCTTCAGCCTCAATCTCCGCTTCCTTCAAATCTATGCTTCCACCATGCATCATCACAGTGTGAATACTTTTATTTTATTTCTATTGTGTGATGGCTAACTTGTTTTTGCACTTATAGGACTGTTAAAATTTAAAAAATAATATCCACTCGCCTTCTATCTCCCTTCCCGCTTCTTTAATGCTACTCCTAAACCGTGCACCATCAAAAGGTGAATAGTTTGATTTAATTTTAGTTTTATTGTACCGGGGTTGACTTACTTTTTGACTTGTATTACAGTTAAGAATATAAAAAATGGCAATGTGTGAAGTCTACTCGCCTCCAGCCTCCCTCTCCACTTCCTTAGATGTTATGTCTCCACCATGTGTCATCAAAGACTCCTTTTTACACTTGCATGACAGTTGGGGATGTTAAAATATTACTGAAAACATTGTCTGTACATTTAATACATGTTTTATGATAGAGTTTGACCCAGGAACAGATTCATTTATATTATTTCTATGGCTGTCAAATGATTACAAATTTTAATCAAATTAATCACAGATGTCAAATTAATTAATCACCATTTGCAGCTATGTGTGAAATATGCCCATTTTTACTGTATTTTATGTACAGAAAGATAAATAACAGGACACAATAAAATATATTTGTATGTATTTACAGCTACAAATGAACTGAAAATTCCATTCAAGTTAAACGGTAGCACAAATATCTTAAAATGTACTGTATTTGCCTCATACTAGTCTCTTTAATAGTAGCGGAACATCCGAATCACACATTAACCGTGTTATTATGAGGCATTATGGGTTGCGTTTAAAGACAACACGTAATTTAAGTTGAATTCACGTTTTGAGTGTAGATGTATTTTCTGGGATTTCCGAGCATACTTAAATGCAACAAATTATATTTTGTGGTACTCATGTTAGTGAGGGACAACGATAGCCACTTTCTGTTTGACTTTGTCTTTCTGTTTATTTAGACCACACATACGTACTCACATGATAAAGACGTTTTTGTGATGTACGGAGTGTCCATGAACGCACTGCACGGTCGTGTCGTTCCGATCACTAGCGGACAAGAGACGAGCGTCAGACTCTGTGGTGAAGCTATTATGCCTCCGTCTGCCGTCATAACAGACAGGTGTGACTTGACATGATACGCATGCATTAATGATGCTAAACATTTTTAATGTAATTATTCCAATAAATTAGTCACCGTACTGCCTTTAACATGCTTTTTTGACAGCCCCAATAATTTTCTATGGTAAAAATAAATCTGAGTTTGAACGACATCCCAGAACCGTAATGGACACAGACAGAACCACTCAGCTGATGTAGCAGCTGCTGGGCCTTGACTTTAAACAGAACTGCATTCATAATCGCAAGTATGCACACATGGCAAACACGCTTATACCGTGTGATGCTAAATCCAAAAGTTGGGCCGCCCCACATACTGAATGTGTTAACTGTCTGCACAGTGTGATTGCGCACGGTGGTACACACAACGCTCAATCTACTCATATCCTAGCATGTCTGGTGTTTACATGCAAGTGTGCCTATGTATTAGGACGCTGGGTTGTAACTCATTCTGACTGCAAGCAGGCTGAAGCTGCCGGTCTGAAAAGGTCACAGCGGGGCTCCAGAGCACCTTCGCTCAATATGCCCAATGTCGGCCACACTTGCCTCAGTAGTTTCTGTCGCGACCATCATGAAGGATAAAGACCGCATTGTCGGTCAACAATCACTTTATTGCAAAAACATACCAGGCTACTCTAGGAACCACGCCAAAACAATATCAGCAAACTCAACTGTCCTCTCTGCACGCAGATTCACACAAATGGTCAAGACTTATGTCATGTTCACAGACGGTCAGAAATCAAGAAACTTTTTAACACTATAGTACACATCATAACTCTATGGGCAGGTCACTGATTCTCTGAAAGTGACAGTAATAACTAAGGAGAGTTGTGGTCTTCTTATTGAGATGGAAAAGTTGCTAGTACGTTGGATTTAATTTTTCATTTGTGTGTGTACAATGTGTTTAGGAGTTAATTTAGGTAGAAGATCAGACTTACACCAAAACTCGATTTATATGACAGCCTAGGAATGTAACTCGTACATTGTTTTGAATGTAACTCGTACATTGTTTTCTAACAAGTAGTTAATTAACAACAGTTCATTAGTTCCTAGTTACCCCAATTTTACCCCATTCTCCAGTTTAAACATGCTTAACCAAGCATCACACATCCTCCTTTTTATTTTCAACCCAAATATATAGTTCCCAAACCTAAATTCAGATCCCCCTGTCCTGTTTGCCAATTCTTTTTTAAAAGTCTTTTTAAAAATTTTTAAAAGGTTTTCTTCTGAGTACTGCTGAAGCAGCTGGGCCTTTTTTCCCAATTTTAATGCTTGTAAAATTGAACTGAATAGGCTTATTGTAATATGACAACTACTGATGTACACGTGAATCATGTGGCTATGATTTCATAGCCACATGAGAGGAGAGGGAGAGGAGCGCTAATTAATAGTTAGTTGTTGCTATTTTTGGACGATAATTATGGTTTTGAACATGCTAATAATCAAATATATTTTTTATGTTGATGTGAAGATGCTGTGTTGTGTGTAACGAGATCTGACTGAACATGCAAAGCGTGAGCAGAGATAAAGATTTAGATGGCAGGTTAAAGACTGTGACCCAGATTTTAAATACGCTCTCTGTCAACCTGATACCACCATGCCGCTGTGTGGTCTTCAATTCTTCGTGGTTGCAGCACAACCACACGTCGTTCATTCGGTTGAAGCACGTTGGTGTAACGTAACATTAGCATCAAGTGGCCACCAGACTTTTTGCAAAGGAAAAGCCCTGGCTTGAAAAGAGGCCTATAAAATGAACCTAATTACATAATTACACTGTGTAATTACATGAGGCAATAGCTGCCTTACACCACCGTCTTGAAGTGTTATATGTGTAAACAGTCAAGCAGATGGATAAATATAGTCATTGGAAGAGAGCAGACTGTAAATAACTTTACCTGGGAGAAAGTCAACAATCCTTGCAAGCCTCCCTCACTACCAACCTATAAGGATGTGTTTGACAGGGATAATAAGATTTTTTAATAAGACTAAACTACAGCATAGGTTTTTTACACTACTTTTTGTTTTGTAGTCATAGTCATGAATGAAAACTTAAACAGCACCGCCCTTTCTGAGAGTCATTATAAAACTAAACCAAGTATAAACATCATCGCATTATTTTTTTTTACAGATGGAGACATTCGGATTAATTTTTATTTTAAAAACAACATAAAAGTAAACAAACTGTAGCACACACATGCACACACTCTCTCTCACCTCAACAGACTGGTTTTGTGCTCATGAAGCACCCAAATGAGTCCTGTCGCTTTAGCAAAGAGAACTCCTAATTTCAAATAATCAGGTGGATAAAAGAAACCTGTCATAGAAACAGTCTCTTCCATTCAAACCTTTCCATCACTATGGGCAAGACTAAAGAGCTGTCAAACGACTTCAGGGACAGGATTGTAGACCTTCACAAGACTGGAATGGGCTACAAGATCATCAGAACGAAGCTTGCTGAGAAAGAGACCACTACTGGTGCAATACAGTGGAACCAAAGAAAGTTGCAAGTGTCAGCACTTAAAGTAAAGAAGATGAGAAACACTTTTTATACTGGATACAATAGGATTGTAATGTAAACGTCTGCTGTAGAGGGAATGATTTAAGGGTGACTCAACAAAAAGTGAGCCGGGAAAGTGTGTCTAATGATGAAGTTTACAGTAAAGTTCAAGTGAGCAAGTATACAGCTATAAACGTCCAAACGTCTGTAAAGTTGATTTTCGAACGGACTAATAACGGAAAACTGAGGTTCCACTGTAACTCAGAAATGGAGGATGATTGTGAGGGAGGTGGGGGACCAGGCCACAATTACAAGGGAGGAGCTGATTAATGATCTCAAGAGAGTTGGGAGCACAGTCACCAAGAAAACCAGTGGTGCCCTGCCCCCTCTCAAGTTTGTCGATGAACACCTGAACGACTCAGATAAGGCTTGGAAGAATGCGAGGTGGTCAGATGAGGCCAAAATGTCTTTGGCATCAATTTGACTGTAATGTTCTGAGTAAGAGAAATGATGAATACAATCCCAACATTACCATCCCTACTGTACAAACATGGAGATAGAAACATTCTGCTTTGGGGCTGGTTTTGTGCTTAGGGTACAGGAAGACTTTATCCCATTGAGGGACCATGTTAATCTTCGATGAGACCCTCCTGGCCTCAGCCAGAATACCGACGAAGGGTCGTGGATAGGTCCCAAAGCATGACAGTGACCCAAAACAACGGACCAGGGCAATAAAAGAGTGACTAAAAAGAAGCACATTAAGAACCTGTGTCGTTAGCTCGTTGAGCCTAAATGAAGCGTTTCCTGCTTGGACTGTGGATCATGAAAAAGTTCTTATGATGCTCAATTTAATCATTATTTACTATAATGAACTGCAAGGGGCTAAACTGAAGTTAACTGGTATTATGGTTTATATTAGATTACTATATTGAATGCAATTTCACATAATTGCAATACCAAGAAAACAACTGTGGCATACTTACAGAAAGTTCATTGCTTTGTAAGGTTACCAGAGTTATAAAAGAGTCAGCTATAAAACGTGCCGTGAAATAAGTCCAAATATAAATGAGGGGGGGCTGGGCATTTTGATGAAGAACAGGGTTGCTACTTTGACGTGAGAGTGACTTTGGGTTATGTCTTTCCGCACTTTGACCTGCATGTGCACACAATAGCTTGGTGACCCATATACAGTAAAAGAAAGCATAAACTGTGAGGGAGAGCAGCAAGGGCGTGGGGGGGGGGGAGAACTCTGCACCACTCGGCTCCAGCTCCACTTCCACCGATGACCCTGCTGCTGTAAATCAAAGTAAAGTTAGAGCCCATCCCATACAGCTCTGCATGTATCACTGACAAGAAGTCAAGTCAGTATTTAAAATGGACTTGTTATGAGCCCTCTGGCAAGTCATGTGCATCTGTTTAAAGATGCAAAGTAACAACCCCCCCACTGGTTGCTTTGCAGATGTGTGGACTTCCTCAAAATATGTGAGATTAAGCAGACATGACCAGCAAATGTGGCCTTCAAGTTATTTTATGCCTCTTTTTTGTGTTAACTCGACTGCTGAACAAATCCCTTGGCGCGAGGTTCACGTCTGTGTGAACGTTTGCAATGCTCAAACAAGTCAAGCTACTTTTTGCACTCCTAGTTATTAAGCATGCATCGCACCTCATTCACACCTACTTCAAAGCCACTCGTGCGGCAACAAGGAATAAAACGCTAGACGGTAGAATGGGATCATTTCCCTTCTAGAACTTTTAACCTCCTGTGACTCAAAACTTAAAAAAAAAAAGATTGCTGCTCACCAAATTACCTGAAATATTACCTGGGACTGTATCACAGTGTTACTAATAGATTTGGAAAGTGGAAAGTTTATCTTATGAACTTATGGGAAATAACTGGTCATTTGTGGTAGTTCATATCATTCCTTAATTCATGGTCATGAGAATTACAATACTATGTAACTATATAACATTGACATGACAAAATCACATTTGACATTGATTATTAAAGCTGCAATACATTTATTTCGTTCACCAACAAAAAACAATGCATGATTAAAAATTCACACAACATAAATACATTACATCCTGGCATGGCATTACCAGTATTTTGTCCTGACAACATTAAAGTAACAATGTGTAGTAATTCAAACTTAAAATAAGACCTCCACTTAAATAACACCACGCATAAAAATAAACACCTCAGAAAAAAATAACAGGTAGTCTCACAAAAATATACAGTCTAACCCTGGTTTGTATAGGCCCCGCTTTTTTGTGTAATTCAGTTTTTGTCGAAAATATTGGCTAAAATTTTGCTCCGGTTTTTGTACACTGTCTTGGTTTTTTAATGAACTAGTCTTTTTGCTTTGTACTGTATGGTTCCATGAAGTCAAGTGGCCAAACAAAGCACACTACGTGTTGCTGCCTGTCTGTGCATTTTTTATTGAATGCAACTGCTGCAGTAAATAACCTACCATGGGGCCAAAGAAAGTTGTGAATGTCAGCAATTTGATAAAGAAGGTGAGAAACACTATAAAACTCGATACAAATTTATTTTTTGTTCTTTTTTTTTGGGTACCTGGAACGATTTAATTGGATTTACATTATTTCCTTTAGGATTGTTTCGTTTTTTTATTGGAGCTTTTGGAACAAATTAATGACGAAAACTGAGGTTCCACCGTATTGAAATAAAAAAATATACAGTCGTCCCTCGCAATATCAAGGTCTGATTATTGCTCTCTCGTTATACTGTGTTTTTTCAGAAATTAATTAATATATTATTGTTTCATGGTTTAGACCAGGGGTCACCAACGTTTTTCCTTGTGAGAGCTACTTTTACAAAATGAAAATGACCAAGAGCTACTCATTTTTGTAACATTTATTTTCAGAGCTTATTTTAAACCCAAACAAAGCGAATATGCTTGTTTTACCAGAACATGAACAAAATGCTGGTGTCCACAACTCACATTTTGTATTTCAGAATGCATTTCTTTCTACTGTTCTTTCATTATTAACTCAAAACCTGAATGAAAAGCAGGCTTGCAGGCACCTCATGTGGTCGTGGGGGGCTACCTGGTGCCCGCGGGCACCACGTTGGTGACCCCTGGTTTAGACTATGGCAGGGGTGTCCGCGGCCCGCGGCTATGATTTTATCAGCCCGCAACACAGTCTAAAAATGTAATTTAACAAGGAAACTTAAGAAAAAAAACAAGAGCAGAAAAAATGACAAAATCAATCAAAAGTCAAAATATTTAGAAAAGAGTTGTAATCTAGCAAGGAAAAAAAGCCATAATTTCACAAGAATAAAGTAATAGTATGAGGAAAAATGTCATTTTTGTAGCATGAAGTTGAAATATTAAAGATTTTTTTTTTATTAAGTTAAAAACAATGAATAAAGTTGTAATTTTTGGAAACTTAGGTTGGGGGGGTGTTTATAACATGGGAATAAAGTCAAAATATTAGGAGAAGAAAACATACAAGAAGAAAATTTAAATATTTTGATCCCAAAAAAATCAAGACCAGAAATTTGACCTGAGTAAAGTCTAAATATTAAGCGAAAAAAATAATTTTCTAATGAGAAAAAAGTTTCAATTTTATGAGAATAAACTTCTACAATTAGGAAAATTATAATTTTAGTAACAATGTTGAAATAAAGAAAAAATACATTCTTGTTAAAAGTTATAAAGAGAACATTTACAAGCGGAAAGCTGGAATGAAATTGTTGAAAAATTAAACCAGCAGAAAAACAGCTGTAATTTTACGGGAATAATGTAAAAATATTAAGAAAAAATGTCATCGTCGAATGAAGAACAAAAGTTGCATTTTTAAAAGAATAAACTCGTAGTATTTTAGAAAAAACTTCATTTTTAGTAGCATTTCACCTATACTACAAAGGTGAAATGCATTTTTTTCTTGAGCTACAAAAAGCTTTTTAGCATATCTCTATGTGTTGGTTTACAAAATATCAAAGTGGCCCTTGCATCCTTTCATTTTTCAGTATGTGGTCCTCGCTGGAAAAAGTTTGTACTCCCCTGGACTATGGTCTATTATTAGTCAAAACATATTGAAATACAAGTGATATGTAGCAGTCTGATCACTAGGCGGCAGTAATGACACAAAACATGAAGACTTGAGATGACCTTACATTACATTACCCTAACACTCCATAAAGTCAGCCATGCCATGTCCAACATGATAGAGTGTAAAAGAGTTCTCCTCCCATTCCGTGGGGAAGTTTTTGGCTTCTTAAAGGACATCTGCACTTTTTTTTTGGAATTTTGCCCATCATTCACAATCCTTATGTGTAACATGAACACATATTTCTTTCCTTCTTTTATGCGTTCTAAGGAGAGAAAACGAGTTAATATCAGCCAGCTAACAATAAACGTCATGGGAGGTACCTATTTTGACACTAAAGCCCTAAAAAAAAACAATAAAATGCCAACGGTGTTCCATTTACATAACTGACCAATATATTAACCAAGCTACAGTGATTTTGTCATTGTAGCAGCTGACACGAAAACCTATATTTATTTGGCGGAGTAACACTACGCCTCGCTCGTCTTAGCGTCACTCACAACGTCACTAGCCACTGCCACCGGACAGAAGGAAGAGTGGATACTACTGGCTCTCAATGTTGCTATGAAGACTCATGTTTTAAATAATCAAAATACGGCAAGATACTGTAAGTATTACATGTTAATGCATGACCACAGCCTTTTGTGTGCATAGAAAAAGTTTTACAATTTTCAGTTCAACTTTTTTTTTTTCTTTTTAGAGGGTTCCATAGACGAAATAGGTTCCTCCCGTGATGTGCATTGTTAGCTGGCTCATACTAACATGTTTTCTCTCGTTAGAACGCACAGAAAAGGGAAAGAAATATGTGTTCATGTTTCACATAAGTATTGTGGATGATGGGCAAAATTCCCCAAAAAGTGCAGTTTTCCTTTAAGTTAACATGAAATAAATTTGAGGCTAGCTTGTTGACTTGCTCGCTAGTGGCCATCTCGAGTCCCTGCAGCATAAGAGTTGCGCAATGTGTTGTAAACAATGAATAATAGGAGTGTAAAGGTGACTATAGGTATGTTATTTCATGTCTACGGTGCTCCGATAATGTTAAAAAAACATATTTAGAAAGTCCTAAACATGTTTTCTATGCTCTAACTACGAAAATATTTGATTTATTAACACTGAATCCTATATCACGGTGTCTGTCTATTCTACAGTCTATTCTTCAACTACAAAAGTATTCCATTTATTAACATTGAATCCTATATTGCGGATATTCATTTATCACAGTCTGGTCTGGAACCAATTAACCGCTGTTAACGAGGGACGACTGTATTTAAAAAAGTAGATCTATAATATTAAGATTTTTAATACAAATCCTGCATATTAAACACTTTACCCCAAATAAATACCTAGCACTCTCTGAAGTTGAGTAAATAAACACCCGTGTACACTATATGAGAAAATACATTAATTTAAAGCTGCCACTCTCAGTGCAAATGCTTATTTTTGTGCTAAAATAGAGAATTCCAATGTCACAAGTGTTGGCCAATCAACACATGACAAGATATTCTATTGCGATTTGAACTGTGACATATCACGTGTCTTTCTCGAGGTTTATCTCCCAAATATATCTAAATATATATCCAAATAGAAATTGGGCAGCTGGTGGTGCTTCAATTCACATGATCACGGAACACAAGTTCAGTGCTGGTGCATCACAAGCAACAAAAAGCCAGGATACTGAATCTTTCAAAGGCAGCCAAAAGGTAACATCTCGTACCTTAGCGCATTTGTCATTTTTATTCTCCGCGTCTCATTCAGTACCAAAATTAAATCAGAGCTTCCAACTGCTGAGTGCAAGTCTCAAGCGGCTCCATAAATCAAGAGGTTATTTTCGCATTGTAAGTGCGTTTAGGTGTAAGGTTGCAAATGGTGGATGTAATTGACACGCAGGCAGGGTGTCAGGGCTGCTTGAAAAGCCAGATGGAGGGGACTTGACATATTTTCATTTAAAAGCTTGTTGAGCGTTAATCCTGTATTGTCATTCAGTTGTCATTCAGTTGTAATCCATGACCAATTAAACAGCATTGCAAAATGTGAATAATGTTGTACTTTTAGATGGTAAATGCGATGGATATTGGAGGAAGGCGCCAGTGGTTTGATCAGTAAAGTTTATTCTCCATCATCCTAGTCTCATCTCCCCATTATCTAGCTTTGTTTTATAATTGTGACTCCACTCACACCTTGCCAAGGCTCTGCATACATTTTAAATAAATAAAGCCAGCAGGCTCTTTGACCATTCAGCTCACAGAAGGATTGCTGGCCATGAGCAACACTGTGACATCACTACGGTACAGCTGAGTTATGTATAACCGTATTAACGTTTCCTAGGCCCACAAGTCACTGTGTTGTAGGAGAACCAAAAAAATGTGTCCCAAAAGCCAACAATGAAACACTTTTAACCCCAGCAAACTACAGTGCGCTTTGTAAGCTCCCCCCCCCCAGGAAATGTTTTAAGTCACATTTAAACATTTTTAACTGTCATGCAAGTGTAAAAATATGTTAACCTGTGATCATCGTAACAAGTGCATCACAGACATTATTTTGTTGAGAATTTTTGCCAAAATTTGGAATATACCGTCTTGTTTCGTACAACAAACCAGTCCGATTGCCCTGTGCTTTTCGTTCCACAAAATCAAGTGCCCAAACCAAGCACCTTACCCGTTGCTGACTCACTGTCCTTGCATTTTTTTATTGAGCACGGCTGCTAAATAACATGCCATGGGGCCAAACAAGTTGCAAGGGCCAGCACTTTGATAACAGGGATGTGAAACGCTATTGAATTCAATCTCGCCAGGATGTATGGGAAGTCCGTATCAACATTACGTCCCGCCCAGTTGTCATTTAGAATTATTTCACATAGTTTTATGCATGTATAGCTATAATTATTCTCGATAAAATGTATTTTTTGGTTCATATTTTTGGGTGTATGGAATGGATTAGTTGGATTTACATAATTTCCCAATGGGCAAAGATTTCCACGGTTTTTGTATGTTTCAGCTTTGATCAAACCTTTTGGAATGAATTAATAACGAAAACGGAGGTACCATGTAACTGTCACACAAGTGTAAAAATAAGTTAAACACTGTCAATAGTAAAACATAAAAACATTCTTAATTGTCACAAAAGTGTAAAAATAAGTTAAACACTGTCAATAGTAAAACATAAAAACATTCTTAATTGTCACACAAGTGTAAAAAGAAGTTAACCGCTGTTAACAGTAAACGTTAAAAACAATAAAACAGTCATGACGAGGGTTTAATGCAAAAGCTCGTTCATTCTTAGTTGCGTCACAAGTGTAGTAAGAAGTTAAACGCTGTGTATAGAAAGACATTAAACCAATAAAAGAGTAAAGAAAGATTAAAGAAAACATAAAACAGTAATGCAGATTTTGGTCTTGTCATTAATGCTCGTCAACCATTCCACTTTTGAACATTCATGACTGTTCTACAAGTGTAAAAAGAAGTTAACCACCCGTTATTTGTAAAACATTTAATGCGACACAGCGCTTGTTGATGTTGGAATTCTCTCCCCATGCGTTTCCTAACACCCCTTGTTGAGGCTGTGTTTGGAGACCAAAAAAAGCCAAAGAAAAAGCAAAACCAGTTCATTCTTTTGATGCTCCCTAACTTGGCGTCTCAGACTCTCAAAGATTCTATGCAAATAAAGATATTTTTCCCAAAATGTTGAGTGCAAGTATGAAGTGTATGACCTTAGGAGGCTTTAGAGGCTGATGATGAGTACCATGAAGTATGACATCATGAAATAACACAGCAGCCCTGTCAACATGAATAAATAGCATGGAATTATATTTGAATATTTGGCAAGCCGATATATATAAATAAAGAATGTTGATCCTGGAGTCAAGTGTGGTCCGTGTTGTTGTTCTTATGCTGCAAGAATGAGAAGGAGCTTCCAAGAAGGCACATGGCTTCCCTTTCAGCTGGCACACCGTGGCTATCGTCCAGCACTGAAACCTCCAAAGTCAGGTCCACTATACAAACAGCAAAGGATTTTTTTGTGGCACAACAGGGGACGTAAAGAGAACAAAAACATGATATAAGAAGTTATGTGAAGTAAGCACACTTCAGCATCAACATACACACGTCAATATTTGTTTTGGGTTTTTTAATCATTAACAGGGGCTAACTTATTTTTACACTTACTGTATGTGACAAGTAAGAGTTGTACGGTACAAGTGTCATCCGTGTAAAACGGAGCTGCGGGTGGTGGCTTGAGAGTTGTGTATTTGGAATGTGTAGTTCCGGAGGAGTTGGCAGACTGGCTGGATCACCTGGACAAAGAGAGGCTTGATGAGCAAAGAGGCAACAAACCTGTGTAGCATTCATGCAGGAAGGGGTCTTAGCACACAGACTGTGTAACAATACGACACAGGCTGCTTGTTGTCAGCAGGCATCTGACTGAGTACTGAGTAACGTCAACATACACATTGTCATTTGTTATCAAAGTTAAAGTAGAGTCTTGTTATTTCACGATCAACAGTGCTTTGTTATTTTTTTACACATGTGTAACATCAAAAAGTGAAATGGGTTTGGTACATTCAAGACACAATGACTTGCATGGCAGTTAGGGATGTTAAAATGTTCCTTAAAAAGTGGCTGTACAGTGAATACATGTTTTATGATGGTGGCAGTTTAACCACGGAACAGATGAACTCTATTTCCAAGCTCCATTTTTTAAGAGATACTTGATGCATATGCTTGATATATGCATCTTTTACTGTGGTGCCACTGGATGCATTTGACAAATAAACAAATGCTGCAATATTGGGGGTGTCACAGGGTCTCGCGAGGGGGGTATAGCCTACACACAAAGTGCAGAAGAGTGTAGCCTCGTGAGGAGCAACGCAAGGTAACGTGGTCTAAATTAAATTAGTACAAAATGTACAAATCGCAAAATATTGTCATATGTTTTTTATATCTTTTTTTCAAAACTCGTCGTTCTCGTAGCGCCAAACTCATGTATCGTCCTGTCTCGCGAACTGAGTGTCTTGTGACGCCCCTCTGCAATATGCATTAGAAGTTATAGAAAAACATTTCTCGACAAAAGCGCAAAGTATGAAACTCTTGACTAACACAGTCAGGGAAATTATAAACTGGTTATTATAAACTGACAGCAGACATACACTGAGCTAGCAAGCTTTGTGGCTCAGTGTAGCACGGTGGAGCCGCACAAAAACCGATACTGATGTGATGAGATATGTCATTTTTAAGCCAATTATTATGGGACGTCCCTATTTGTGTTTTCCCTAAGCATATTCCACACATAAACACACGCAGCACCAATTAGTTCTTGTTTACAATGATTGTTTCAATCAACAGACCTGTTGTATGCTGCTAAAAGACAAAAGTATGAGAAGTACAAAAACACAACTGTCCGCAGCCACTGAATGTGATTATGCAAACTCCAAGGCCGAGCAAAGCAGCAGCTGATGTTTTCCAAGAGGCTTAAATAACTTCCATTGACAGCCTTAATAGAAGCGAGAAACCCATTTTGTGCCATGGAAGAAGATGTTTGGGGTAAATGGGTTTTCCCTTTTTCTTTTGTTTAGTAATATCTTCAGAGCCAAGCTTGGCACAAAGGCCCTCTGAACTAGAGGGCCTTCAAGTGAGCCATGAGGCTCAGTCGTAGCCTTGATTAGCTGCAATGTTATTGGAAAAAAAAAAAGCCCACTGCCATTGCTTGCCTTTTTTTTATTTTTGCAACACAAACCCAAACTGCCCTCTCTGTGTGTTGGGAGCAAAATGGCCACCTTTTCATGCCAGTGAAGAGGTTGGAAGCATAAAAGACTCACCGCTTGCTTCAGGTTTGTTTGGCGAGCTTTGGCAGCCCGACAGCCTCTTTGGCAAAGTATCTCGCTGCCAAAGCAAACACCCACTTTCATTTTTCTGACTCCGTACACAAGCTCGTGACTGTATCTGCGGCACTGAACACACATCTGCCAATTGCCCCGTGGAGCTCACGGTTACACAACACATAGCAACTACGTTGGAGTTCAGACTCCAATGGATTTTGCGAGGAGGTTGAGATGTGCCAACATGCATTGCCGAGCCCAAATAGCCGGAAAACAACTGGAAAGCAAAGTGGCTCAGTGGATGCTTGGCGGACGGAGAGCAGGAGAAGAAAGGAGGCACCCAAGCTCAGGCAGGGGGAGCACATCTCCACTTGGAGGTTCTGCATTAGTGGAATAGTTTCACACAATGCAAATGTGGATACAGTAAATATGAAGTGCAAACATAATCACTAAGACAAACAGGAGGATCAGGCGCACTGCTGATTGAACTCAACTGGTGCAGAAAGACACAATGGCCGAGAGCAGCCTGGCATTCCTTGTAGATTTGTGTGTACGCAGGGCCTGACGCCTGACTTACTACACATATAGCTGAGGGTCATGTGACATGTTTATGTAGATCGAAACACCAAAACTTAGCTGCACTGCACCACCCGGGCCTGCTATGTGGATGTTTACACTGGTGAAACCACTTTTCAAAAGGGCAAAGCCATTTCAAATACAATGGACCGCCGCCTATTCACGATTCAGCATTCACAGTCTCTTATATTCACAAATTTATGATTTTTTTTTTTATTATTTGCCCATTTGTGCGTTTTCTCTCTGCAAATAGGCCGTTTTTTTTAAGAAAACTAATTTCAATAAACGTAAGTTGGTAATAATTTATAAATAGGTAATAAAGCATAAAATGTACAGCATAATAATACAGCATACATGTAGGTAACTTGTATGACGGGGTCTATTATACAGAAGTCCTATAGATAATGTAAACCAAAGTGTCAGTATGACACAGTACAGTTTTTATACAGTTGATGTACTGTTATTACATATCCTTCATATTGTGGCTGGTGGTTGTATCATTGTGTGTATGAAGGCTTTGGGGCAATTGTGGCCAAGGCAAGACCACATACTGTATTTGTGAAATGCATCGAAATTGTCAGCCAAGAACAAGTCTGCTTCACTAAATCATTTCCTATGTGAAACATTTTTAAATTAGAACAATTTGGAAGTCAACCAGCAACACCGATTGAGTTGTGTTCAAGTTTGGAGGTTCTACCATACATTCACGAGTGTGTTTAAATCTTTAAAAATCTTACTATGCCTGATGAGCAGATTTTTTTTTAACTCGCAGGAGAATTACTGAAAATCAGTCCAGATGTGTTGACCAAATTTCCATAATTTATTCTCGAGTCTAAATGGGTCATGTAACGCACAGATGCAGAGGAAGTCATGCATTTATACATTTAAGGGGAAAAAACCTGTGTTGCATCACGGGAGGTCTAAGCTTGGCTTAAAAAGAACATCCACAGTTATGGGAGCGTGTTATTTTATCACTACTAAAATACGATCCCTATTGCAGATAATGATATGCTGGCATAGGCTCCTGCATACCCCCGCGGCCCGAGTGAGGACAAACAGCATAGGAAATGGATGGATGGATATGTGACAGTTTAATACACTTCTGTCTATTTACTTGAAGTGGTCATAAAAGCCACAACAGACAAACCGGTAAGAGTGTTCATGCTAGTTGCCATGTAATGTGCAATCCACCTTTTCTCGCCTTCTATGTTTTATCTGCATTATTTGCTCTTTGGATTCAAGTGGTTTCTTTAGTGTTGGTTAGCTGTCAGCCTACACCCTTTGACAACGGCAACCTTGGTTAAGCGTCGAGGGGACTCACCTTATGGGTGTGCCTCTTTCACCTGGCGAGTCAGTCCACCGTGCTATATCACTGACTTTGCAAATCATAACGCCCAATGTAGCACTTTTCTTATATCCACTTTCAAGTGACCCACATCACTGAGCTGCAAACCTGACTGGCATATGCACACACCCACAATGAAGATAAACGAAAAAGAACACAAATACAGTGGAACCTGCTTTTGTCTTAACTCTCGCTTAAGTTAAAGAAAAGTTTCTCATTAAGCCGACATAAAATCTTGAGACCCAATAGTGTAATTTCTATGAAAAATCAGTCAGTTTATGTCGACATGTGTTGTAGTATTGTCAACTTCCTCATTATTGCTGAAACCACAACAGCAACATCACTACTGTCACGTTACACTGCTTTAAAATGTGCACACACTGACTTTCTGTTTAATGCAAAGTCGGCTTCAAAATTAAAACACGGCGGTATTAATCTGGATTCTACACCCGTTGATTTATTTTTTTTAGATTGTTTTCGTAAGATTGTCGCATGTACAAAACCTTTACAGTCGATCTCTGCATTTTGCGGGAGTTGCGTTCCGGGATCACCAGCGAAGATATGCGAGTAATTGATGCGCCCATAAAAATGTTTATTTTTGACACTCACTCCTGCACCCTCCAAATCCCCTTACTAGCTAGACGTTGACATTATCCTCCAATTTCAGATCATTATTAATTAAACAAATTTAAATGATAAAATGTATCGGTACTCACGAGACAAGACGATACACAAGAATGGGTCTACGAGACGAGCTGAGATTTTTAATTTGACTTTTAAGAATAGTACGATGAAAAAATACACAAAATACATAACAATATATTGAATTCTACTAAATTAATTTCTACTGTTACACTCTGTGTACATGCTACCAGCCCCGCCTCCACCCACCAAGACAAAGAGACAATATGAGTGATAAAGGGCTCACTTCGTTCTTGCCGTTATTTTATGGAACAAATGCGCCAAGGTGCTGAAACCAATGCACAGAGTGAACTCTCTTCCTGCCTGTTTGGAGGCGGGAGACTAGGAAAACAGACACGCATGCACATGGCAATATATTGAAGCCAGCAAAGTTATCGGGTTCGTTTTCATTTTTGTGTGATTAATTACATTAATTTATTATTGTCCCAGGCCAGTGCCCACAAGACTGAGAAAGAAACTTTCTGAACAAGAAATCTTGTCACATTTTAATATCGTGAGATCTTGTGACAGTATAGTGCGTTCAAGGACCACCAAATAAAGCGCGAAATCTCAATGCTGGACACGAAAAAGCGTTATCAGTGAAGCATAAAGACTTATGCTGTACATTTGACCTGTATTATCATGTATTTATAAATTATTGTTGAATTAGAGTGAATGAGATGAGACTGAGAATGACACTTTTCAAAGGGAAACCAATGTAAATAAAACAATTTTCTGGCCAAAATATCTGTGAATTTAGGGGGCCGTGAATACTGAATTGTAACTGTGCGGGGATCCACTGAATTGTCATTGTAGTCAAGGCATTACCACAGCAGCTCTGTTAGATATGAGTATAAAATATTGTGATGCCAGCGGAATGACGATGAGGCAGGATGACTGTGCACAAATAAACCTGTTATTGGCATCTACAAAATAGCACTGTGTACCTGATCGAGCAGACAAATGGCACTGCCCCCCATAGCCCAACCCCTGAATCACAGCCTAGGACCATACACAATACCCCTGTGGCTACAATATCATATGAAAATAGAAGAATCAAAATAAAATATACAAAAATAGTGGAAAACTACTTCCACTTGCCATACAGTTTGATTCATTATTTGTTAAAACCACGTCTGGTTAGATGATGGAAGAAAGCCATCAAAAGAGGCACAGACACAAACATTTGTCCAACTGCATTAAACAATGTTGATGCGCCAAAATATTACTTTTCAAAGTTATTTAAGTGGAATATGGCAACATAGTGTAATATATTCATAGTATTTCCGCTTTATTCTCATAATATTACATACAGCTACAACTAAAGATTATTTTCTTAGTCAATTAATCTGAAGCTGGGTGTTTTGATTAATCAAATAAAGGGTTAGACCCTACAGTTGTGGCCAGTAGTTTTAAGAATGACATCCTGTAAATTCCGGTGTATAAGCCACAACTTGTTTCTTAAACTTATACAGCGGTGCGGCTAATTTATGGCTAAATTCTAATCTCGTGACATCTCCTTTATTTCAGAACTACTACTAATGTTTAAATACTGTGCCGCTCACGAGTCAGTGAGGAAATGGTAGCTCTTTCTTTAGCAGGAGCCAATCGTGAGCTATCAGTGCACTCATAACGAGCGTGTCATCCCATTGGAAATTGCAGGAGGTCATTATATATAACAGTATAACAATATAACAGTCAGACTCACGGTCATCTTACTAAGAACACCTTACTAAGAACACTAAACACATCACACAGCAACTTAACACTCACAAAGTATACCTGAAAAATATATAAACATGTACCAATACAAGTTTAAAATGAAAAAAAAAAAAACAACTCTTTGAAAGTTTTCCCATAATGCATTGCGTCTGAGCAACGCATTCATTGGGGCGCTGCAATGACGTCAGCCTCCCTCTGGCCTCTGAGCTCCGGACTCCTCTGGTTCTCTCTAGTGGACAGAGGCAGCATCGCCGCGCCATCCATCCATTTTCTATGCTGCTTGTCCTCCAATGAAATGCATTGCTCAAAGAAAATGCATTATGGGAAAACTTTTGAATGTTATTCTCATTTAAAACTTGTGTTAGTACATGTTTGTATATTTCTGATATACCTTTTGAATGTTAATTTGCTGTGTGATGAGTTTAATGTTTGTAAGATGAAACCGTGAGTCAGGCTGTTATATGAGTAATGACCTCCTGCAATTTCCAATGGGTTGACAAACCCGTTATGAGTTTTTTCATTGCTCATGATTGGCTCCTGTCAAATAAAGAGCTGCCTAGTCCTCACGGACTCATGTATGCCACAATATTCCATTTTATGACATGGACACGTTCAGCTTATACACTGGTGTGGCTTATATAGTATATGTACAAATCTGTTTTTTCTTCTAAATTTAGTGGGTGCGGCTTATACACTGCTGTGGCTTATGCATCGGAATTTACTGCAGGTGTTGGTTTTCACAAAGTTTGTTGCTTCATTGTTTTTAGATCTTTTTGACAGATGTTACTACGTCACTACTTTTTCCTTTGGACACACTAAACTGTTCTTGAATGGTTGGAAGAAGTTACTTTCGGAGGCTGTTTTGGTACCATTCTTTATCCATGACTGTGTTCTTAGGCAAAATTGTGAGTGAGCCCACTCCCTTGGCTGAGAAGCAACTCCACACATGAATGATTTCAGGATGCTTTACTGTTGGCATGACACAGGACTGATGGTAGCCCTCACCTTTTCTTCTCTGGATAAGCTTTTTTCTGCATGCCCCAAATAATCAGAATGGGGATTCATAAGAGAAAATGGGTTTACCCCAGTCTTCGGGAGTCCAGTAGCTGTATCTTTTACAGGATACCTGTCCGTCCTTGTTGTTTTTCTGGAGAGAAGTGGCTTCTACAGTATGTACCCATCTTCCAAAAGTCTTACAGATGCATTCACGCCTGCCTGCTACCATTCCTGAAAAAGCGCTGCACTGGTGGTGCCCAGACATCCCAGCTAAATCAATTTTCAGAGATAGTGCAGACATTTTCTGGGCTTTCTTTGACACCCTGAAGCCTTCTGCACAACAATTGAACAACTCTCCTTGAAGTTCTTAACGATCTGATAAATGATTGTTTTCGGTGCAATCTTACGAGCACCGATAGCCTTGCTTGTGAAGCCCTTTCTGTGCTGAGCAATGATGACTACACATGTTTTCTTCAGGTTACCATGGTTAACAGAGGAAAGACAAAGATTTCAAGCACGACCCTCCTTTTTAAAGCTTCCAGTCTGTTATTCTCACTCAATCAAGATGACAGAGTCATCTCCAGCTTTTGTCCTTGTGTGCACTTTCATCTATGTTAACCAGAGAATCACTAACATGATGTCAGCTGGTTCTTTTGTGGCAGGGCTGAAATACAGTACAAATGTTGTCATTCATTGTATCGCTCTTCACAACATTCTGGAGTATACAGTATGCAAATTGCCATGACAAAAACTGAGGCAGCAGACTTTGTCAAAATTCATATTTGTGTCTCTAAACTTTTGGCCATAACTGTAGACCAATCAACTCAATATGATGACACATACAGTTAATGGTTTGCTCCACAACATGTTAGAAAAAAGGCAAAAATGTTGGTCACTGGTTTCCAAAGTCAAAGCTGATGTGTGTGAATGTAGTAGAAATTCAATTAGTACATTGCAATATAATGTCATCTATTTTTTATATTCTTTTTTCTTACAAGTAATGTTCAAATCTCGTCTCGTTCTCGTTCGTGAAGTGAGTGTCTCATGACAGCCCTTTGCAATATGCAATATAAGTTATAGAAAAACATTTCTTTAAAAAATCATGAGTAATAGTCAACTATTATAACATGTCCTCTTACTGTCAATACAATTTGGAAAGCTGCACATTTCTATGTGGCACAAACATCAAAGAATAAAACTCTTGACTAACACAATCAGTGAAATTATAAAGTGGTTATAGCAAGGTATTTTTTTAGTAGCCTTTTGCTGCGAGTGATTCTTCCAAAGGTGCCCTATTAAATTAGAATTATTGAGGGAAGACGCTTTACGCACTCAACATACCCCCTAGCGCTTTACACTAATTACACATTGCATACTTACAATCCAAAGGCGAAACCCGGAAATAATTTGTGACCATGTTCTAATCTTGTCACATCTCCTATAATTGTAATTGTTTAAGTACTGTGCCGCACGCGAGTCACTGAGGTAACGGTAGCGCTTTCTTTGGCAGGAGCCAATCATGAGCTATAAGGGAAATCACAATGAGCTTGTCAAGCCATCGGAAATCGCAGAAGGTGATTACTCAATATAACAATCTGACTCACAGTGTCATCTTACGAAGAACACTAAAATCAGCACACAGCAACTTAACACTCAAAAAGAATACCTAAGAAATATGCAAGTACCAATATGAGTTTAAAATTAAAAAAAAAAAAACTACTTTAACTTCTTCCCCATAATGCAGTTCGTCCAGCAGAGCAGTTCATTGGCCAATGGCTGCCATGGCCACCAGAGGGAGTTCAGGAGCTCCCTGAGCTCATGAAGGAACAAGTTTCACACTCACCAGTTTTCCTGTCCTGTTGTGTTAAAAGCAATTATCCAAAAAGTATACGTCATCTAATTGTGTGACTGCGGGGTGCCGTGTTGCTGTGTGAAAGCACACACAGTCCTGCCAATGTCCCGCTTAGCTGCATTGTGCCGTGTCCTCTCTTATGGCTCTGATGCAGCTATGTTGCTGAATCTCTGTGTGAAAAGAGGCTTTAGTGTTTGTCTTCGTCCTGTGGCGGCACGTTTATCACTGTAAAGATGGAGTCACACTCCTACTGGGCGAACTGTGAAGCAGGCAGAGCTCCAGAGAAGAAAAGAAAGCACTTGCAAAATGCCACCCTTAATACCCAGTGTGGTGGGGAAGCACTCTGATCAAGCAGTTTTCAGTTCTTCCTTTGCCTAAATAGTTTGACAGTGTTGCCTAATTTGTGGCAGGACAAGAGCAACCTGCACCAACTTGCAACAATTTCAAAGTTAAATACAAGCAGACAGGGACCTACTGCACAATGTTTACACTCCAAATACACGTCATCTTTTGATTTACGACCACACTTAGGTCGGGAAACGATATTTGAAGATAATATAATAAACTGTCTTTGACCTGAAGGGATTTGGGGGAGGATCATCATGCGACTGGCTTTTGATATCATCTTATAAAAAGTCAGTTATGTATAAAGGATCACAAGTGTGATGCCTCAAGCTGAGTGAAATAGGAGCAAAGAAGCCAGATAGAATGCTCCCTGTGTAACTGGAAACCCTACGACGACTATCTAAACCTTCACTCACTGCTTCATTTGGGAGAGAGATGACACAGTGGAGGACTGGTTGGCGGCTGAGACACTGCCATGGGGGAAACACACGGTCAGTCCGGTGATAGCCGTATGAGATTCCACATGCTCTGATGAGTAATTCCTTCCTCCCTTCTCCATCACCATGTGCTTCATGGCCCTGAGTCATCCTCCACACTTTCCCTCGCTCCTTCTCCCAGTCTTTGTCAGTCTGTCTCGCTCTCTCTTACTCTCTGTTCTCGGTGGAGTCTTCCAATCCCCAAACGATAGAGCCCTCCAAGTGGGGGAGACTCAACGGAATAACTTCTAATGACTCATTCACCAAAGCCATGACAGATCACCACACCAAAACACACCCAGGCCTGCAGCCCAAATCAGTCCACAACCGGCCTTGCCCTCATGGTTCTCTCCCTCTAAAACAGGCAAATGATCACTGGCTGACTCACTTTGGAATCAAGGATGATTTCTAGTAGGGATGGCCCCATACCACTTATGTCCAATATATCGATATGGCAACTTTGTGTATCGGGCAAAACCGATACCCATCCAATACCTGTTGTCCGTTCTTGTTATCGTGATAGATTTTTACGTAGTCTGTACTTTCCTTCACTCTCAGGAGTCCACAACCTCGTAGTACATACAGGCTTTTGTCTTGCAACAGCCCCCGATAGCGTAAAATTGAACTGATCCATTCATGTCATATGACAACTGACCAGAAGAGCTGTGACTCCGTGCTGGAATCGACAAGCATCACAACAACAGCACCTATTAATGTGTTAATAGAGGAACGAGTATTAATCTACTTTTCATTTTTGATTATAAATACCAGATAATTGATTAATTTCAGAATGTTAGCCTTTATTATCAGGACTGAAGTTGACCAAAAGATATGAAAAATATTATTACAATTTTTGTTCCTTAATGGTAGCAACTAAACTATTAAGGTTACATTATTGAACAATATAACAGTAAACGATATCGACATAAAAAGAGACAAAAAAAAAATCTTGTATCACCCATCACTGCTCATAGGGTTAATGTAGACAATAAAAAACGTGTTCAAACTGTGCAAAAAAATATTCTGCTCCCCTGAAGGAAGAACTTAAACTGCCTGCAACATGACTCATGTTCTGCAATAGTGCTTTTTACTTTAAACTTTAAATGGTCATAGCTTTGAATGGCATTTTTCAAGGATTCAAGCTAAAACTGAATAGAGTGAAACTTTGTACAAAAGTTTCCAAGTTAGGCCTAAAAAAAAGGAAAAGTATTTTAATTCCAGCGAACATTGAGGGGCTATCCATACTGAAAGGTTTTCAGGTCAAAACGGCAAAGTATTTTATCACTTCAGCCTTTCATCCACACGGAAGGGGACTGTAGGTGCCCTGAAACGGTATTTTTAAAAACAGCTAAAATCTGAAAACGCCGGTTTGTCGTTTCCGCGTAGACAATCAATCCGCTGCTTGATGAAAATGATGACGTCATCGACCCTTCGTCGTCACGTGACCAGAAGTGAGCTTTGAACACAAGCCAACATAATATCTGAATATTTCGACTGGCATGACTCACCCCTGTCAACACCGATATTCATGTGGTTTCGTCTGCATTTCATCAGCGCCACACGTATGTGTGCCTTGTGTATTACATTGTTTTCACCCAGTGATCCGTTCCCATCTGGATACAACTATTTACCGTAAATTCCGTTGTATAAGCCGCACCGGTGTATAAGCCTCACCCACTAAATTTAGAGGAAAAAGCAGATTTGTTCTTATTAAGCCGCATCGGTGTATAAGCTGCTGGTGTGCACGTCATAAAATGGGATATTTAGTGCACAGAAAGACGTTACACAGAAAGATTTTTTAAACTTTTAATAAAATATTTTTTTCCAAACACTGCATGGCAGACAGTGGTGGAACACAGCAAATTAGCAGCGCAGAACAGTACACAGCTAGTTAAAATTAGTGCCGAATAGTGCATGTAACATACAGTGGATAACAATAGCCTACCCTCTTCCGTGTCAGAATTTAACAGCGTCCTAATTCCTTCGTCACACACGTTGTCGACTCCCTGTCTCTTTCCGTGAGCTGTGTCCTTCAATGGCAATAGTCTTAGCGGCCATGCTTCCAAGTCTTGACAGCCAAATCCATTGCTATCCATCCATCCATCTACTGTGCCACTTATCCTCAAATCCATTGCGTTTAACATGAAAGCGGCATCAATTTAATTTCTTCGTGTAGGTTCTATGATGAAAGTTTGTCACTACCGGGTTGTCACTGCGAATGTGCACAACACGTCTACACTCCGGTAGAGTAGGTTGCTGTATGCACCTAAAAGTTGGTTGCGACCTGCCATAAACAAAGAAGAAAAAGGAAGTGTCTATATTCCAGTACAGTAGGTGGCAGTATGCACCCAAACGTTGGTTGTGACCCACCATAAACAAGAAGAAGAAGAAGGTCTACATCCGGTCGTTTATTTCGGTAGTCAGTGTTAGATGGATAGATAGATACTTTATTCATTGCCAAGAGAACAACACTGCATTTCATGTTTTGTTTTATATGCTTTATTGTATCTGTATTTCTATTTATTAATGTATAGTGTACGTGAGCGGATATGAGGTGTACGCCTGTGGCACTACGTACATTGCGTAAGGTTTAGGGTCACTTGTGAAATTGCTGCATATAACACATTATTTCTGCTGGAGTTCCTCAGGACTTCATAAGAACCATGGCACAGTGGCACCTTTGTGGCCGCCTTTCAGTCATCATAGTGCGTGGATCCCCCCCCCCACCGGCAGATGCAGGTATGTGTCAACGCCATGGCTGCACAATTTTTTTTTTGTTTTCATTCAACATAACAGGCTTTGCAATCTTGGCGGTATACTTATGGTTTTTATTGAATAATCCAAATCCAACAATGTTTTGCATTTGATTATAGTATAAATTGTGCTCACTGTAAACTGGAGTGTGTGCATGCATAACCAGCTCCACTCAACAAGACCAGAGGGTTAGCAAATGCTGAGAACTGATGGCTTCTCGGCATTCTATGGTTCTTTCCTGAACTATTTTTTTGCCCTTATGATGGACTATGTTAGTAACAGAGTTTTCCGAAATACATATTTAAACAATTAGTAGTACTTCTAAAGTATAGGAGATGTCATGAGATTAGAACATGACCACAGCAAGCATCATGGGAAATGTAGTTTTTAGCCACATGTGAGCCGCACTGGTGTATAAGCCGCAGTTTTCAGTAGAGGCATATACACCGGAATTTACGGTACTAATCACCGTGTGGATGCATTTTTTTCAATTTGCCAAAACTGCCTAAGATACTTTACACTGAGTTGGCCTGTATTTCAATGACAGCAAAAACAAACAAAAAAAAAAACAGTTGCAATGTTGACCACAATTTAAATAATTATAAACTTGACCAATTGGACCATCCCTAATTTCTAGTCTGCATTAGTGCCACAAAATGTTAATGTAAAAAATGTGGTCAGTCAAGAAATGACGTAGTTGAAGCAGGGATATGACTAGCTTTGCCCTCACTGCAAATGCATAAAGTGGATGAATAGCATAAAACATGCAACGGAGGAAGTTGCTGTGTGTCCACACGCTGAAGAAGCCCCATTTACACAGCTTGTTAAAGCTGGGATTGATTTGCCTTTTTCCAGATCACACTTTTGACCCGTTTCCACCAAGCAACTATAGTACAGTATATTTTGTTGGCCTTTCCTTGAATACCAGTCATAGTAATGCAGTACTGTTTGCTTATGTAGATGCAAGGTAAACACGCTGCTCTCCATTGATTTGCCAACAGGAAAAAAATAGAAAGCGCCATTAAAAAAATACAATGGAGAGCGAAATGTTCATAGTTTGTGCCGTTTGTTTTGATAATGTCAGCATGCATTACAATTTCACTGTCGAGGTAAACACAAGCCTCTTTCACACTGCCTCTTAAAGCCAGTAATTGTGTGCCTTTCACTTTTACCCACAAATTTGCAGTTTTTAGAGGTAGTAACAGCTGTGTGAAAGGGTATTATGTTATGCCTTTACTGGGGTGTGAAGTTTTGAAAGCTCACATCCACGCAAAACATCACAAGCTCTTAACACAAGAGCTCCTGAGTCACTACAACATAATACTTGCCTGTAGAGAGGAAGTTATTGCAGCCTCATATAAAATCAACAATAATCATAATGTAGCGACCCGGAAGTTATGTGCAATGTTAAGAGTTTTATGTTGTCTGACTGTCTGTGAAGCTGCGAAAGTATCAGGCTGAGCCCTTGTGTGTGTGTGTATGTGTGCGAGTGTGTGCAGTGCAGTGTTGCATGGGTGGAGAAGCTACGTTCACTGATATTCTAGCTACATTTGCTGATATTCTTTCGGCCTGGTTGTAGCTGACATATAGCAATTGTTGATCGACCACCTTCTTGTCATTCTTATAGCATCTGTAGACGCTACATCAATAATATTAAAGCAAACAGCTCCGGTATCGCAATTGTATCGTTATCAGCAGATGTCCAAATTCAAGTATTGGGATAAGATCGGGAAAGGAAAAAATGTGGATCGGTGCATCTCTAATTCTCTACCTAAGCCTACAGGACTTGATTCGTAAGCTTTAACGTTCCATTGCGATCGATTCAGACTGAGCACCAAGAAAAATGTAAAATGGTACAGTATAATTGTCGTCTGCCCAGCATGCAATCCTTATGCCTTTCCATCTTTGGTTGCCATTTTCTGTCTCTGTACAGCTGCTGTCCTGTCTCTGCCAGCACGCTCGTCTGCTGCCTGTCAAGATGTCTCCTTGTTTATGAGTCCTAACACTCCCCTCTGCCTCCTTCTATTCCAACTGACTTGTACAGAGCACTCCAGCCGTGATTATTTACCCCTCTACCTGCATGTCCTTGTCTTTTTGAGTCAAACACTGACAAACAAGGCATTAGCATGCTTGAGTAAGACTCGAATAAGCAACAGCAGCATTATTCATGTGTCAAGCACTGAGATTGTTAGCTGGGGAGATGCTTTTCATTGCGAGTGCGCAGCTCCCAGATAAGAGTTGCGAACATTTCCACCTTGCTAATCAACATCAGCAAACATGTTGTGCAAGTTGGAGAGCAAACCTCCCGTGAGGCAGAGCGCCGACTGTATTTCTTACGAGCATTTCCAAGGTACACGGAATCGATGCAACAAGTTGTTGTTGTACACTTTTGTTGACCATTGCAAGAGCAATAAGGATTTTTAGGGGCATTATGACTGGGTTAATAAAACACAGCTGCCCCTAAAAGTCCCTCACTTTTCTTGCTGCCTTTTCTCTCCCTGCCTAGCTTATAACCAGACTTTTCCCATCACACTACCCCACACTTCCCGACCCCTCAGGGGGAGGCCTTATAACTTTGGTGTCTGCAAGACATGGCCGCAACATGCTGACCTCTTTTAAGGTGAGCCGGGTCATGTCGTTCACACAAACGCCACGCACGATTTGAGGTATTTACAAATTGTGTATATCTTGTGGATGTTCATTGGTGTGTGCAGCGACGTTCGAATGGGGGCAGGGGGGTTAGGGGAAGGAACACTCGCCGTGTTCATTAGAAGTTCAGCTTTCACGGGAAAAGTTAAACAAAGCTTTTATCTCAGCGATTCTCCTGGACGTGACTGGGTTGTTGCAAGCCGTTGAAGCAAATGAGGCGGCCTGAGGCAGAAAACAACCTGGGGGCTGGGGCGGTGGGGGGGAGTCTATTTAAAGTAAGTCTACAACGCTGCACACAGATAGTGTGAGAATATGAGACAGGAGCAGTCGGAGGAAAATTAAGATGTTAGCTAAATGGTTCTGATTGGCAACAATGTGAGCTCAGTCCGTTTAATATGATATCTTTGTCATTTTAATGAGCACACTGTAGTCGCTGCTTATTCAAAACAGGCTGGTTCCAGTGCAGTGGACCTCCCTTAGCATGCTCGCACCGACCCACTTCACTCCTGCTGCACTTTTGACCCAATTCGTCTCATCTGTCCTCTATGCTTGTGCCATTGCACCTTAGTAGGCAACCCAATGACGCACTAGACACATTTCTGCAAATATATAAGGTTTTTTAAATTATTCATAATGAAATTGCTGGATTTATCTTATCAACTCATTATAAAAGAGGGGATGTGTAATTACAACACCCACCACTTTATAGGCTTACTAGAAATACGTTTAAACCAAATAACTTTTTATTAAATTAACTTTAGACATTATATAGCCTTTTTTTAGTGAAACTTTTTTTGAGAGAATTTTAAAAAATGATTGTCATTGTATTATAATATTGATATTGATTAGTTTTGTGTCAAAAAGTACAAAATGTACTTTTGTACTATTCACATAGTACTTATTAGTGCTAAATAGGTCAGGTAACAAAAGGAGGCCCATCTTTTTAGACTCTCAGCAACTTTGCCATTAAATTAACAGTTTTGCAATGTTCTCGGTTTATGTTCTACTGGTTGTTGAAAATTTTAAAATTAATAAGTTAATAACTAAATAAGTCATAAAAATTGTAATTTGTCATATTAATAAAAAATTGCAGACGCAGCAGTGGCACAACACAGCGGCAGAAGTTTGCCCTCCCATGCAGCCCACCACCACAGCTTTTTTTTCTGGCCCCATGTCGGGTTATTTAACAGTCGCACTCAATAAAAAATGCACGGAGAGTGAGTCAGCAACACGTAGGGTGCTTTGTTTGGACACTCGATTTCGCTGAACAACACAATAGAGTGCAAACGGCCTAGTTTGTAACGTGCAATATTGTGCGAAAACCGAGACTGCATTCAAAAACAGAAGCCAAATTTTGGAAATGATTTTAGACAAAAAACAAATAATACCAAAACCAGAGTGTAGGAAAACTGAGGTTTGATTGTATTCACTTCTTTTTTTTTTATTACAGTCATACCTCAATTTTTGCAGGCCCTGTTTTTTTGTAGGATTCAGTTTTCGACAAAAATTATTGCCCAAAATTTGTTTCTGTTTTCATACACAGTCTCGGTTATTGTACGGGCAAACATATTAGGCGCAATGTTTGTATCATTCCCACGAAGAAACCCACACGTTGGTGACTCAGTCTTGTTGTGTTGCTAATACACTGCGTGAGCCCAACTGTGTTCATAACGTGTCTTTTACTAAATGTGCCGGTTAGCATGCTCAGACCTCCCACCACCATCACCACTCCCAGCACTCTACGACATCATCCCTGGTTGACTCTGTAGTTCTTTGCTGACACAGCTACACCACAAACCTGTGATTTTATTGAGTGCGGCTACAAAATAGCCCACCATGGGGCCAGAGAAAGTTGCAAGTGCCAGCACTTTGATAAGGAAGGTGCAAAACACGAAGGTGGTGTCCGCGCATGTGGCTCTCTGTTGCCCTCCTCCCTCTCCACTCATCGCCGTCTTTGCCAACATGAGTGAAGATAAAAGTGATGTTAAATGCTCATTTATCAATTTCATTTGTCATTTATATGTATTTCGCTTTGTTTTCTGCATAGTTATTTTCTATAAAATGTGTTTTGTGTTAATATCTTGAGGTGTCTGGAACGGATTCATTATTTCTTACGGGAGAAAACTGATTTGGGTTTTGTACGATTCGCTTTTCGACTGACCCTTTGATTAATAACAAAAACCGAGGTACCACTATATTATACCAACGATGTAGCAGCATAATATACTTTTATTACATGATCACTATTACTCATTGCGTTCATTGTATTTCTTCGCTGATTGGCTGGGAGAAAATCATGTTTCCTGCGACCTTTCCAAATATGGTTCTTTGCTAAAGTGTTGCTATAAAGAAACATTCAATTACCATAAGTTGATCATTTCAAACTATTTTCACAACCCTTAATTTTAATAATCCCCAGACCTTTTTTTGTTTTTTTAAATAGAATACCACACGTTAGCAAAAGTCTTACCTATGTGTCACTTGCAGCACGGAGATGCTATTATGCACTATCCACCAACTCCTCGTCCTTTTGCCTCCTCTATTAATTACATAAAGCATCTAGTGTCAGGATGCTAAATTCATTAGTCAAGTATGTCCGGCACGCCAGGGTCAGGACAGATATAGAAACAGGCCTCCATCACAACTTCTTCTCCACCTGTTGGATGTAATGGAGCTTTTGCAAAATTTGGAGGCTTTACAGGCAAAACTTCGGACTACACTTCCTTTTGTGTCTCAGTAAAGTACTTCAAAACCACATTAAAAACGTGTGGTAAATAAGAAGCATTCAGCTCACTAGTAATAACGACACCTGTCACCTGTTTGTTTTGTGCCCACAAGAATGTATGACATAGGTTTAGCTTCTATAGCCAGTTATTGGGCAACAGCGCTCACTGCTTGATCAACTGGGTTGTCAATTTTAAACGATTGTATGAAACTATCTGATTTAGAGAGATATTTAAAAGTGACATCACTATCTTATTAGTTGATAGCAGCACATTTTTTTGGAGCATTTCATTTGGGATTATGCAGAAGGTCTGTACATCAGGTATTAATACAACATGACTGTTCTATGAAGGGCTTGCATATATGTATATGTGGGAAAAAATGATGATGAATGAATAAAAAAGGAATACATGCTTTTTATTGTACAATGATGCATATTACCCACTTTTATTGATTTTTCTTCTGAATCTGTGCCGTTTTAGAGCTTTTTAGGCTATTTTATTACTTTGATTATATCTCCCGTCACGTGTTTTTTTGTGCAAACATGTCCTGTATCTTGCTGCTCACATGAGCCAGAAACTGGGACTTTGTAGGCCAGTTGAATAGATGGAGGACTCACCTTGCCCGCAAAGACCCAGCTCCTAACACATAAACATTGGTCTTACATTCTAGGAAATGTATTTGACATCCAAACAATAATTCTACACTGTAGGTAATGACATTGATACATACCCCGTTAAGCCTCAATGGTGTTACCTGCATGCAGGTGGAAAACAGCAGCATCCACAGTAGCCTTACTGTGTTTGTCTGCTTGTCTGGCTCTCTGCAGAAGATGTCATCTGCAAGTTCAAACTTCCCCGTCCATCCTCTGCCGCCGCCCCCAAAGTCACATCTGATCACATTCCGGATTAAGAAACGTTATCCTTTTTTTGGGGTGGGCGAAGCTTTTTGTGCATCTTTTCCTCACCACTGTCCAAACGCAACAGTGTCCTCCATCCTCCCTTTAAAAAAAGCCCCCACCCGTACTGAGAGATCCCGGGTGCACACCCTCACCCAGGCCACCGTCAGCATGATCCAACCCGGCAGGAGGGAGACGGAGAAAGCCTAGAGGTGGTAGTGGTGCTGCATACTGCAGCGACGATATTCCCAAACAGCTGGAAAAGAAGGAGCTGATATATGGTGCTGCTGGGCCCTCCCCAAAGCGGATAAGTGGTAACCTGGTTATTTTCAGCGCGTCACTGGCTCCTCTCCAATTATAGGACTCAGTCTTGAGAAGTGTGGGGGTGGTGGGGGTTGCAGCACGCGTGGTCCCATATTCCCCATTAATCAGAGGGGAAAAAAAGGAGGAATTCTCAAATGCACCACAAGGAGTAAATGTGTGTTCTTAAAAGTGCACGCATTTCTTCGCAGCGCGCTTGGCTTTGTCAAGGTGTTCCCCGCGTTGTGTCACGGCGGCTCTGAAAGCTTCATCGTGGGTTCATCTCGCCCCGGTCCCCTCCCCTGGACAGCGGCATAGTAGCGTGCCGCGACCCCTTGTGGCAGAGATACGTCGTTGCACAGCTGTCACGCAAGTGGACTTGTTTGAGTTGGTCACATGACACTGTCAGGGGTTGTCAACATATTTTTTTGTCTAGATATACTCGTTTGTTTAGTTTCACGTTTTCTTTTGCTATTTTCTTCTTTCATAAGATGTACCACTTTTACTGACTGTGGTGTCAGCTGAGATAAAAAGATCCGAACACTATACCGGAAGTCGATGTTATTGGCTTGGCCCTTTTCCCCACTTTGTCCCCTTCCTCACCTAAGTAGAAATGTATTTAACTGTACACACCTGTAGATACGCATAGGTATATTACGAATAATGCCTTACTAGACCTCTCATTAGTTCTCAGAGAGCGGCGTCAGCTTATTTTGAAATGTGGAACGGAAGTGATGAGTGTGATTGAGGCTAGCTTGATGCTAACGTAGCCGGCTGTCATCGAGTTGACGGTACTAGTCAGGCGGTATTTCAATATAATAAACAACAGTATTCGTTCGTTCTAGAACCATATAAACGGATGCTCTTCATCATATTTGTTGCCACATTCCTGTGTATCCTGTCGGTGAGTTTGGACCTGTTTATTCCAATCTTCCCACCCTCCTCGAATGCCCGGCTTGTTCCATCAGCTGTTGCTGGTTTTGCCGACTGGACATCTTGTTCAGAACCGAACAAGTTAAGACATCTCATTGAACTAAATCATGTAAGTCAGCTCTTAAACGCTGAGCACGTTTGTTTAATGATATAGCAAAAAAAAAAAAAAAAGTAATGCTAAGTGTTCAAAAACTCTTAACCAGTCATTTCAATCAATTTAATTTGCATATTTGTAGTTATACAAAACACAGTACTTATTTAAATGTGTCTTATGCTTGATTTTGCATTTGTATTTTTGTATATTTAAATTATTTTTAAACATGAATGATGACTTAATTTGGTCATCTTTTTGTAAATGTGTTTCCTTGAAGGGTGATTTTAATAGTCCATGTCTAGCTTGTTTTGCAAGTATGCTATCTCAATCTCAGATACAGTATCTCACAAAAGTGAGTGCACCCTGCATTTCAGCAACCATTTTTATTACAGTATGTCTTCTCAAGGGACAACACTGCAAGAATGAAACGTGGACATAACTTAGAGTAGTCAGTGTGCAGCTTGTGTAGCAGTATAGATGTACTGTACTGTAATGAGTCAACACACAGCCATAACTGTCTAAATAGTTGGCCCCACAGTACCTTAATGTTAAAGACAGCGTGCACCCCACCAACTTTCTTCCTTCCTTCCTGCTTGAGGATGCCCAGGTCTTGAAGAGACATACTTGAGCTTCAGGCACTTGTCATCTTAGATTTGGCCTCATTATCATGTTGGAAAACTGCCATGTGGTCCAGTTCCCCAAGGGAAGGGACCACGCTTTGCTTCACAATGTCACAGTACATGTTGGAATTCGGGTTTCCCTTAATATACCGCAGCTCCCCTTTGCTAGCAGCACTCATGCAGCCCTGGATCATGATGCTACCACCACCATGTCTGACTGTAGGCAATGATCTTTGTGTGGGGCCAGTTATTTCGACAGTAATGGCTGTGTTTTGAGTCATTTTCAGTGGGTAGTAAGTCTATATTAGGATCCAAGCTGTACACTGACTACTCTAAAGCATATCCAAGTTTCACTTCTATAGTCTTGAGAAAATGTACTTTAATGGTTGTTGAAATGCAAAGGGTGTACTCACTATTATGTTATAGTGTAGCTCCAGAAGGTTAAGGCAAAATGATGTAGCGAGTGAAACAAATGTCAGTAGATGTTTTAAATGGGGTTTATCATAGTGTACTCACGCAAGTTTCTCTGTCATCACAGTGGCAAGAGGCTGGTAAGCAGTGAATGCAGCTGGTGCCCAGCTGCAGGCACCCCGCTCGATGGTCTCTCCCACCATTAAGGCAGTCGTGGATGCTGTGTGGGCGGTTTGGAGCATCGGGGCCTCCATCTATGACTACATCCACACCGCCGCCATGGAGGAGCGCATACACTACCTGGAGAAGGTGGCCACCATCCACCAGTGTGCCATCGGGATGCTCTCTGCGGCCATCTTGGTGCTCTTCACCTACATCTTCCTAAAGAAGCTTTGAGGGATGGACTGGATTCTAACTTTGTGGTAAACAGCAACAATAGTACAGTTTTTTGGGAACAAACATGCTGCAGGGTTGATATAACAGTGCCATACAGTCCATGTGAATCTGATATCTTATTTTCATTTAATTAATATTCATTGAATTCACTACTGCTTTAGCTTCATGAAGACACACTGGAATGTAGACACCAAGCTTGCTACTAAAATTAATTTTAAATGACTCCTCAGGGTATCTTATTCAATACATGAAATGCATAACATCACACCTAGATACACACAGGCCACAACATTACGTACACCTGCATTCAAAAATATAACGCCCAATTTTTGTTCATTTAACAATGTTTATTACTGTGGTTGTAGTTTTCCGTAATGTGGAGCTGTACACATTTTTTGACCTGCCACTTGAAACTAAATAGAAGTACTGTACAACCACAATAATAAACAATTCAGCAATGTCAAAACTGAGCATTCTTATCTTTGAAAAAGCAAAATTATTGATGCCGGTCAGGCAGTTTCAGTGCTTTCCCACATACAGTACTTAATTTAATTTTTGAATTTTTTTAAAAAGCCAATTCCATTATTTTAAAAGGGATCAATATTGAAAATTAATGGGTGCTATGTCCTTTTAATGCTCCTGTATATCTGTACTAATTTATTTAAAGCATTTAGAGTCTGAAAATGTTATTCAGTCCTTTGACCACTACAATATTACTGTAACAACGTGTATGTGTGTTAGTTACATAAGACTTCAATGCACTTAAGATGCTCTGTTTACTTTCTACTAAAGCTGAAGGTGTGAAACAAAGTGACCTTCAAATATTGTTTCATGCATCCTTTTAACAAGATACAGGATATTTTGTAAATATCCAGTCATGTACTTTAATATTTTTAAAAGAGAAAGGAGTTACACATTTGTTATGTAACATTAAAAGTTTAAAAATAAGTTAAAGTGTGATAGCTACTAAGATCTATTGTTTACATACACCATTTGGAAGAATCGGATTTCTTTTATTTGAATGATATCAAGTGTGTGTACGTAATCAACATGACAAAGTCCATTGGTTAAGACTTTGTTGGATTTCTATATGTTCTCAACGTCACTCTTTGAAAGCAAACTGCAACTCAACATTTCTGGAATTTTTCCCAAACATGGACATTAGAAAACAGTTCACATGGTTTTTCCCCAGTAAAACATGGTGAAACAATCCAAGAATGCCTGTGGAACCAGCCAACATCTCATGTGTTGCCTCAAGCTGACCAACTATTGCTCAATTGAACCTGCGTGGCTTCAGTGGACTCAGAGGTGTCCGGTCTGAAGGAGTGTGTATTTGGAGGTGAATCTTTCCACGCTCTCACCCTCCAGGAACTTCATGGCTCTCCAGTGGATCTTGCCACAGTTCTCCAGTTGGCCAAGGGGCCCCATCTCCTCCTGGATGTACTGTAGCCACAGATCTTGAGCAGGAAAAGAAACATTCATCTTTTGAGCTGATGAAGATTGTAAAGAGCCTAAACTAGACTATAAGGTCACCTTCTCCTCAACTTTCCACTTGTCCCAACACTTTTGTCTATATACTGGAGCATCTTTGCAACTTTATTCAACTATGAGCTTTTATACTTTTACTTTTTTAATACTATAACATGATGCTAAAAATAAATAGAACTAATTGTACTATTCCTGTGTGACTCCTTATCTCACCTTCATCTGAGGAGCCGAACTCCTGCAGGGCCCTCTCATAGTAGTCCCTCAGGTAGTTGATCCTTGGAGATTCCTTCATGTACAATACAATACTATCACCATCAACTCAGGCCTGACTGATTAATGTTGTGATTTTGATGCACTCACTTGTTCTTTCTCTATCAGAATCATTCTGGTGAACCAAGGCTTGGAAAAAGGTCTGCTGTCCTGTAAACTAAAAGACAGAAAAAGGTCGCTGCTTCCCTGTGTAGCATCTAAAATTACATGACTGAATATATCTTTACTTTTCCTTACCTTGTAAAAGTCTTTCTAGCTTTCTTGTAGCCTCCAGTGGAGTACGACCAATCAAGGTATCGCTCTTTCATCTCCATGACAACATCCGCCACTGCAGACAGCAGACCTCTCTGGTGGTAGAACAAACTGTCTGCTAAAGTGTACTCAGGCCAAATCATTGTGTACATATTAATGGCACTTCTCTGTGGATAGGCATGAATGGCACAACTGAGGTGGTTCATTCTTTTTTTTTTTTTCTTTTTTTTTTTAAGGATTACCTTAAAGATGGCTTCTGTGTCCTCAGGGTTCTGGTTGGCTATGCCCCACTGGACCTGCAGCTGCCAAATTGGTAAGCTCTCCTGTTAGAAAAGGGGGACAGAGACAGGAGAGAACCACCTGAGCAAGCATGTCATTTAAGGTGATTGCTTTATTCCACCCGTTGTCTGTACTGCTTATCCTGTTGAGAGTCGGTAAGGCACTGAAGCCTGTCTTAGCTGTGTGAAAGTCTGCTATGTTAACCACTACACTACCAGGGACCTTTGCTTGTGTTGATGAATATGAAAAGCAACAGTGATGATTAGTGATATATGCGAATACCCCATTCATCGCTGCGTATGTCGAAATTTAGTGATTTTTTAAATTTTTACCCCTTTTAAAATGAAAAAAAAATGTGGCGATAAGACAATGCAGCATTCGATACTACAGGGAAATATTTCACTTATCCAAAAACACAAGGCACTCTAGCTGAACAAAAAATGACAACATTAATAAGCTACTACGGTACTTTTATTAAAAGACAAATTGCAGAATTTACTTATGAAGTATAACCCATAAATACTGTGTTTATGCACTTTAAATGCAACTTTGTGGCCACATCTGCCATTGTTGTGTGGTGCCACATTAGTGCAACCATCTGCCCAAACTTGGTGAGTAAGAACACTGACTTTGAGTGGCTGCCCAAAAATCTAAACAGGAAGTAAAGATTTTGGTGCCTTAGGCTGGAGCTATTGTAGTTTTTGCAGAGTTTTCTGTAGAAATAAAATTTGAAAAGAGAGAAAAATATAGCAAAAATGGACAATGCAGAGAGGAAAAACTGAAATTTTGAAATTAATAACAAAAAAAGCTTTGTATTTAAAAAAAAACAACAAAAACAAAACAAATTAATTATAAACTTATTAATTTACTAAAACTAAAAACTAAACTCTGGGCTGGCAGCATCCCAACCATAATGTGTTTTAAGAAAATGCAGGTTCAGCTATACTAGTGTGGAAACATTTTTAAGATGCATGGGTTTTAACACTTTAAAGGTGCATAAAGTGTTATAATCCTCCTCACACAACTACTGCTCAGGCCTCAAGTCTTAAGAAAGCTCATGCACAACAATAACAAGCTCCTATGTTGACACTGTTGTAAAAGCACCGGTGATTGAGGCAACTGTAAACATAGTTCATAATCATTTGCCGACCTCTTTAGACTAGAGGAAAAGCAAAATAATACAGTAATAGGATGGAATGGAGGTTAATTGAAGATGACCCACTTGGCTGGTGTGTGTGTGTTCATGTGTTCACCTTGGGATGGATGTGTGTGAGCGCGTCCTGGAACAGTTGCCCAGCGTCATCTCTCCCCAGCTGCATCAGTGTCTGCAAAGCCAGGTTCCACACAGACACCGATTGGCTGTAGCGATGCGTGGCTGCCATAGCGATGTTTGCTGCACCCTCCGCATCTCCTGACGAGAGCAGTATCTGCAGCTGGTTAGAAGGAGGATGTCGTGTTACCTAAGACAGTACAGGAATTTGTCGTCCACAACCGTGTACAGTCTTACCCAGTTCTTGTAATAATCCTCTTTAAGGAGTGATGAGTCGTGAGCACGCTGCAAAACTCCCAGCAGCCTCTCCTGCCTCTGTGATAAATACGATACACACATACAGTACGTTTTTTCAGCCTCGAGCACAGTGATAGCATGAGGAGCAAAGTTTTATTTACCTTGTCCTTCAGCTGTTGGAAATTTGTCTTCCTTTTCAGTCGCTCCAGGCAGAACAGCACGTAGAAGGTCCACATGGGTTCTGCGGTGTGACAACACACAAGTATGTTGATAACACATACGAGCAAGACGTCACCACACCTGACATGTTGGACTGTTCAAATCAAATTACTGCATTTCTTCAAAAAGTTGCCTACGCTCTAACAGACGGCCAATTCATCGCAGGGTGCATCATCCACTTGTATAAACAAATGCAACACGTCAGACACCTCAGCGGCTGTAATTACCTTTTCTATTACTGGTAATGCCATGTGTCACTTGCCATAACTTCACTACAACACATACTGCCTGCAGAGCTGATGTGGCATCTGTAAAGCTGAGGTATAAGGTGGAGTTTAAAGGCAAAGTGTTGCTGTATGCAGCACATCATATTTTGTAGCAAACATTGCTACACTTTAACATTTTAAGAATAAGGGCATAAAAAAAACAAACTAAAGATAAGCTTTGCAGACAAGAGAGCACCCCTCACTGAAGGATTCATTTTCAGAAAAAGAATGAGAAAGCAATACAGTATGTGTTTAAGGCTTTTGCCACAGCTACTTTAAATTAACAGCATTGGTAATTACCAACATCATTTGCTCTTTGCTCTTTGATAGGCCTGTCATGATAACAAATTTTGCTGGACAAAAGCTGTCTTACAAATTATTGCTGATAAGATATTGTCAACAATTGAAAACAGCATAACTTTGACAAAGTAAGTCAAAACTACGTTAACTACTTAACTACGTTTAGAACTAACTTGATTCTTGGTTTGTTAATTTAAAATTGGCCATCACTTCATCTAAATAAATTAACTTTAATATTTTATCTCGGCCAGAGCCTCTCAAAATCTAGACAGTGTAATAATTACATTTGCACTCCTTTCATTTATCACATTCTCCTATCACACGTTCTGACATACTGACGGTCAAGTGACAGAGTCCGAATGAGGCTTGAGTGTAATGAGTAGTAATTTGATGAAGATTAAGAAACATTTACGTTTTAGATCCCGCTCTGTAAAACAGGGCGAGATCCACCCCGGCGGCATCATGCCTTGCACACACGTGATTCATTTGCACTTTGGATGCGTAGAGCTCTACTATACCCTCAGTGTGCACCGCAGCTGACAGGCCATTGACCGCTTGTGACTGCTTTGGGGCGGGCCGGACCTCTCAGCAGCCCCCGCTGCTGGTCAGTGAGAATAGAAACCGCAGAACAATACATGCTTTCACTTTTAAGTCTCCAGCAGGGTCCAGACTAACTTCTTTTACTCGGAGCACAGTAGCCCCGAACTTAAAATTTTAGGGGCACACACCAAAATCCAGTTGCAAAGTAAATATTCACATTTCCTCTCATTTTGACAGTATTACTGATTAATACTCAAACAATAAATGACAACTGTCTTTTCTCTATCCAACCTGTTTCTGTCCCGAGCTTCTGGAAGGCCTCATTGGTGGCATCATACACAGTCATGAAAAAATTATTAGACCACCCTTGTTTCTAAAGATTCAAAGATTCAAGAGTTTTATTGTCATATGCACAGTAAAACAGGTAGTTATACCATGCAATGAAATTCTTATTCTGTTCATTCTCCCAAAAAAAGAAAGAAAGAAAACACAAGAAAATGAATAAGAGCAGAAGAAACATAAATACCAATAAATTAAGCAACAACAACAGAAGAGACATTAATACAAATAAATAAATAAATAAATAATAAAGTGTTATGAGTGTGTGCATGTGTTTCGTGCGGCGTGTGTTGCATGCTTCGTTGAGAAGCCTGATGGCCTGTGGGTAAAAGCTGTTTGCCAGCCTTGTGGTCCTGGACTTCAAACTCCTGTAGCGTCTGCCTGACGGTAGGAGTGTGAATAATGAGTGTTGTGGATGTGTGCTGTCCTTGATGAGGTTGTGTGTTCTGCGTAGGACTCTAGATTTATAAATGTCTTGCAGTGAGGGGAGGGCTGCCCCAACAATGTTCTGTGAGGTCTTGATCACCCGCTGGAGTGCCTTCCTATCACGTGTTGTACAGTTACCGTAGCAAACAGTGATGGAGGCGGTAAGGACACTTTCGATAGTGCATCTGTAGAAGCAACTCAGGATTGTGGTGGACATGCCAAATTTCCTCAGTCTTCTCAGGAAGTACAGTCTCCTTTGGGACTTCTTCAGAATTTGTTGGGTGTTGTGAGACCAGGTGAGGTCCTCGCTGATGTATATGCCAACTTGAAGGTTTTCACCCTCTCCACCTCAGTCTCATCAATAAACAGGGGTCTATGCGGCTCCTTTTCCCTTGTTCTTGGGTCAATGATCATCTCTTTGGTCTTCTCAATATTGAGATGGAGATTGTTATCACGACACCAAGCTATGAGGTCCGCCACCTCTCTTCTGTATGATGTTTCAACACCACCAGTGATCAGGCCGATGACTGTAGTGTCATCCGCAAATTTAATGTTGGTGGTGTTCTGGGAGGCCACGCAGTCATAGGTGAAGAGCGTGTAGAGGAGCCTGGTACATTATTTGTTTAGACAAATATAATGATGATAACAAATATAGCTCATAAGAGTTTAATTTAAGAGCTGATATCTAGCAACTCCCATTGTTTTCTTGATAACCAAAATCACTTAAGTCCTTACATGAATAGCTATAGCATTGTACTGCCAAAAAATGTAACTCTTATGAGTTACATTTGTTATTTTTATTGTCAGTTATATTTGTCCAAACAAAAGGTACCTTAGTTGTAACAGGCATGATAAAATGAACAATCTAGAGAAACAAGGGTGGTCTAATCAATTTTTCCATGACTGTACATTAGAACTCCATACCGCTCTCTTTCCGCCTTCTTCTTTAGTGTTGGTCTCCTTTCTTCCTCTTTAGGAGTTAGTGTGGGTTGGCAAACTCGCTCTTTTGTGCATTACTGTCAACTACTGGGCTGAATTATGGAGCACAACTTTGATAGATTTTTTTAGTTAAACACAATTAACAGAATAAAATAACAATTTCAATATCTTTCTTATAGAAATCTGTCCTGCTTACCATACTAGAGTATAAATTGAGTGTCCAGGTATATAATAGCACTGGTGTATCCAACTTCCAGCACTTTAAAACTAATCAATAAAGCATTAGTGTGGGGCAAATGTACTGTGTGTGTATGTCAATAATATGGTCTTTTTACCTACAAAAAGTTGCCCCGCTCAACACTTTGGTCTATCATGCACAATACATGTATAGAACTGTGATGCCTCCTACCGGTGTTGAGTCTCTCAAGGCCTTTCTCGTACATCTGACAGCATTGTTCTTCTCTCCGGTTAACCTCAGAGGCCCGGCCTTTGGCGGTCAGAAGTTCCTCCCCTATTCCCGAAGCCTCAAGTTCCCTCTTGGCCAAGAAATCCCACGTGACGCTGTCATCGAGGAAGTTGGTTTTCAGGCTGGAAAACAAGGCAGGGGGGGTTTCACGCGTGCCATTATGGGACAGGTGGTGAGTGAATGAGTTCAGTTCTTACGATGCATTGTATGTCAAATTTTAGTGTAAATCAGAACACTTAAGTCACCCACACTATACACAGAACACATGAAGGACATAAGATACAATAATAAAACACTAAATACAAGAATGAAATGAAACGAAACAGTTGTTTAAAAAGAACAAAAAAACACCACATTGCTTAATTTTTACTGTTGCTTTCATAGGAGCAGATCCTTGAACACGCTCAAGGATACTGTGTCAACCTCGCAGTTATGTGTAGTGTTAGTTTTGTAATTTCTGAATGTGAAAGACTGATTACTGACTGTGTGTGAGTGGGAGGAGGCTGTGTGCAGAGAGGACAGTTGAGTTTGCGGATATTATTTTGGCATGGTTTCGTTCGATAGTTGGTCGTTTTGTTTGAAATTGAAGTTTTTAATTTATTGGAGCACATTCATAGCCACAAAACGCTGTAAACCAAAGACCATATGTTGTGGTTTGCTTGTCAGCCTCACAGACAGGTATGGCCCCCACTGTTCTTGTGTGTGTTTTCTCTGGGTACTTCAGCTTCCTCCCACATCCCAAACAAAAGCATGTTTGGTTAACTTGACACTCTAAATTGGCCATAGGTGTGAATAATGTGAGTGTGTCCTATGATTGACTGGCGACCAGTCTAGAGCATACCCTGCCTTTCACCCAAAGTCAGCCGGGATAGGTTCCACCTCACCCGTGATCCTAATGCGGACAAGTGGTATAGAAAGTGGGTGGTGGCTAGATGTGATTGTCAAGCCAAGCAGTGACTTACTCCTGCAAGATGGACTCTTGGAAGTCTTTTGTGAAGTCAAAGATACATGCGATATTCAGCAGTGAGATGACAAACTCTGCCTCTGTAGCACAAAAACAGGCAAAAGTTAATTACAACTGTCATTTACAAGAACAGCTTTGCTTTTTTGGAATTCAAACATGCTGACCTTTGTTTTTGTCTGTGGCATCTTTATATACCACCATAGCCACCTTCCCACTCAGAATCTCTGGAGGAAATTCATATTCACCCTGGGATGTTTTAAAAAGAGTAAGTATTTTGAATAGCATTTGAAACTGTGAGCCACTCACAATGGCAATTTGAGCTTTCTCCAATCCTTCCTTCTTTTTCCTCAGCTTCTCACAGTGCAACAACTCCATGCGGAAGTACTGGAAGACATTGACAACATTGAGTATTAACTTCCTGTCATGCAAATGTGGCGTTATTCTTTTTCCTCACCTCCTGGTAGACCTTTTTGTTGCCTGGGTGGAAGCGTAGCGCTCTAAGAAACAAGTGACGGGCGTTCTCAGAGGACTTTCTATCTTCCAGCTCAGTCTTAGCGGCCATGAGCCACAGTGCTGGCGACAAGAGACAAACACAATCCAAAAGAGTGTAAGTATCTTGTGTTCAGCCCTGAAAATGATTCAAATGAAGGCGTACCTGGTTTATCAGGGTGGATGGCCAGCATGGCAGAGAACACCCTGCTGAGCTGCCCCTTTGTGGACTGAGGAGAGACAAAATGAATACATACTTAAACCGCTGTTATTAACCTGTGTTAAAGGCTAACAAATATGTTTACATACCCATTTCTTACAGAAAGCAACATGCGAGAGCCAAAGTTGCACATCATCCTGCAGGGAAGAGACATTTGGGATGCATTAATTGTTCTTTTTTTTTTTTTTTTTTTTTTTTTAGGTGAGATTACAACTTTTGTCTTGCAAGAAATCTGACTACTCTTATGTCATTGCAACTTTTTTTGTGTGTGCAAAATTCTGTATAAATTCTAATTACACTGATTTTATTCTCATAGAAATCTTACGATTCTCATGACTATTCTCAAAATTTATTGTGGAATTTAATATGGTATATTACAACTTTTTTTCTGACAAACTCTTAACTTGTTCTTGTAAAAATCTTGAATTAATCTTGCAACGTTACAATTTTTTTTCGTAAAAATTGGACTATTCTCATATCTTTGAAACTTTTGTGTGTAAAATTTCCAATTTTTTGTCATTATTACCACTAAGAATATGACTTTATTTTCATGCAAATATGGCCTAAATCTCATGGCATGACAACTTTTTCTCTCATTAAATTCTAATTTATTCTAGTAACATTACAACACTTTTATTGTAAAAACAGGTCTATTCTCATAATGCCTGTTCATGTAAAAGTCTCACACAACTGACAAAAAATCTAATTTGAATGTTGTAACTGTGAAACTTTGTTCTTATAAAAATATTATCGTCATTACTTGTTTTCCCTGTAAAGTTCTTCTAAGAGTATGGTTTTATTCTCATGAAAATGTGACTTTTGTTTCCTAGCTTTACTACTGTTTTGCTCAAACTTTAATAACATTACAGCTTAAGCAACCTGTAACATTGCAATGTTTTTCTTGTATAAATACACCCACTACTTGGTTCTTGAAACAATACTACTTTCTTGTCTTAAAAATCTTGCAACATTAGAACCGTTTTCCTCATGTAATTTAGATATGATCTGAATGTGATTGTTTCCATTTCTGGCCTTGTTATATAACCAAATGAGTGGATGTTAATGAGGTTTTTGATAAAATACCTTCCACTTGTTTGTTGCCCTTCTGAAGACACTATTGATTCTGTGTACGATGGCAAACTCAATCTCTTCCTTCTTGTGCTTGTAGTGTATGTGCTGCAAAGGAAAGGTGAAGATGAGAAGCAGTACAAGGACACTGATAAGTAAAGGTAGCAGCAGATGTCACCTACCGCTCTCCTCTTTTTGACCAGCTCCAGGACATTGATTTCGTACTGTAATTCAACAACATGCACCATAAAATGAGTCCTGTCAACTTTACTGAATTAGTACTAAAGATCATTATACCTGTATGTATGCGATGAAGTCGTCTTTAGTGACAATCAGCCTGTGGAGTTTGTATTCCAGCGCTGTCACTCTTTTGATGATGGCTCTGCCAAAAAGAACTTGTTCCTTATCATAATGTTATATTGTGCTTTTATGCAGTAATATTAATTTAAAAAACTAATTTAACAATAAAATAAAATAAGTAAAACCAAGAAACGTATTCCTTAAGACTTTACAGTTTTATTTTATTGTAAAGGAGTTCTTAGGAGATACGCATCATGTTTTAATCGTTATTTCCCATTGACCAATGTGTTTTTTTTCAGTTAAGTGCTCATTTGGAATAGGTCTTATCTTACTTAATTTCTTTCTTGGTGAAGAGTCCCACTCTCTCCAGTTGCTCCAACTCTGGAATTCTGTCCTCGATCCGCTGCTGAACGATCTCCGCCATCTTGGCTCCGTTCCAGAACCCGATTTAGCGATCGTTTTTTAATTAAATCGCCTGAGTGGATGACATTTGGAGTAATTTACTAAAATGTTTTTTTTCGCTCAAGAGCCACGAGACCAGGGATGATCGATTCTGTACGCATGGCCGGAAGATGTGATTCGCCACACTTCCCGTTCTTTCACCAAATAGCTCCGACAGGAAACAAGTAGTCGTCGCAAAAAAGACTAACGTGTATTTATATATAAATGTCAATCAGGTTGGATGTAATTATTTTTGCGTTAGCTCGTCGTTGTGGTGTCAGTGTGATAAATTACAAAACCTGGATTATTCCACGCGACTAAATGCCCTAACTAAATCCCTATTATAATGATTTCTTTATAACAGTGTTACAGGAACGCCTGGTCAAAAATATTGTATTCAATTACTGTAATGTTTAAGCTACAGCGTACTGGTCATGCTAATGTTGAGACTGGTTGTGAATGCTCACTCTCTTTCCCGCAAAATCGTAGAAAACTAGAGCGGGCGACACGTCAGTTCCTGTCTCTGTGGGCCAATCACAGTCCTGGATTCTACCAGTCTGGCTCCCATTGGCTAACAAACTAGCAATGAGCTGTTGTTCATTCTAAATTGAAGGAAAGCCACACGACAATAACCTATAACAACATTGTTATTGATGTCACCAAGACAATATAATCCACTTCGGGAATACGCCGATATCCGTGGCTGTACTGGTCAGGTCGGTCGTACTACTGGTTTATTTACCAGGAAAGTATGCTAGCACTGCTAGCTAACTAGCCAGCGTCTCGTCGCGTCCTCTTCATCTTCATGGGTTTCCGCTGTTGATTCTTCAAAGGCTTGTGCTGGGGGCAGCGAGGCTAACATATTAATGCCATCTGCCAGGGTAGGTTGTCTACATTAAAGTTTAATATACCAAGTTTAATTATCCCTCAATATTAGTTCCACCCCAGACGAACAAATACTGTACGGCTAACTAGCATGTTAGCAATATGCTTTAGCTCGGCTACCGCGCTAACCGCTTGCCTCCTGGCTGCAGTCATTTGCTGATACAGCCTTTGTTTGTTCTGTAATTTTAATTTTCTACATTTATGTGTAACCCATTCCTAGAATTCCGGCCATATTATGAGCGGGGCGGGTTGCAAAGCTAACGGCGCCGTGTACCCCGCCTCGTCGGCAATGTTGAACTCAGTGAAGAAGCCGAAGATGGAGCAGATTCAGGCCGACCATGAGCTCTTCCTTCAGGCCTTCGAAAGTAAGTTGAACTCGCGACACGTTGTCATTTCGTTTTTTCAATAATTTTCTGTTATAATGCTTTGTATTCATGGTTGGTAGCTTACTAAACAAATGTTAGGTTTTCACAAAGCTGACATCGTTTTTTTCATGTTTCACTTTCACCCGAGAAACATGATTGCTATAGCTAGTCGCGTTATATTTATGGCTGCATTTAATGAAGATAGAAATACGGCCCATACCTTTATTTGGTTACAAAACTAATGAAAGCACGCTTCACTATATAAGGGGTCATAAACTACATATCATCTGTTATAATAGATGTTATTGTAAAATGAAATTGATATTGTATCCTAAGTAATATACTGTATTTGTTATGTACAATTTGTATTTTTTAGACTCTGTAAGCGTTAACAGACTCAGAGTACCTGAATTGCGGCAAGCCACTAAAGTCAAGAGTCTTGCACTGGTCCAATTTTACAGATCCGGAACCGTCCCACAAGTCAATCAGGGGTTTCATTTATAAGGGTTACGTATGCAAAAAAACAGGGCCTGAAAGTAGCTTGCATCACTTTTTTATGCCAATGTTGTGTTGTGGTTTCTTAAAAAATAAATAAGAAATACTCTGGAAAATGCCCTACCTGCAAGCAAACTCTTGACCTGTCGTACACACATGTTGGAGGCGGTGAGAACTAGACACTCAAATGGGGACATGATAAATAAAGTCACATGACTCGCACACTTAAGTGAATGCATTCTGCACGCGTTATGCGCTGAAAAGTGAGGTGAGTTTTAAAGGAAATATGTACTGATGTGGGGCTGTCTGGAATTTTCACAATAAACTGACCTCTATTCAATAGCTTTAGTGCTGTCCGTGTTGTACTTTCATAGCCCTGGACTCTATCCTGAATTCAGTAAGTTTATTCTGTGGGCGGGATGCGACCCACGGATCGGACTGCCAGTTGGCATTCCCTGCACTGTGAGAAGTTATGGAGTGTTGTGGTGATATATTATCACATTTGTGTAAATATTGCTGAGTTTATTGGGGCGGGGATAAATGATAGACCATTTAATATGGCCCTCAGTAAACTCTTTTCTTCTGTTTTCCAGAGCCGACTCAGATATACAGGTTTCTTCGCACGAGGAACTTGATTGCAGTAAGTGACACATTTTTACTAGCCTTTCTTTTGACTGAATATGTAAAAATTGACTGGTTATGTTTTGTTTTAGCCCATATTTTTGCACAGGACTCTCACCTTCATGTCTCACAGAAATGGGCGATCAAATGCCAAAAGGTACAAATGACGTTTTAAGGGTCATTTCTCGGATAACTGTAATTTGTATCAATTTAAAGTCTTTTCATTTGGTCTCCAGGAAAGCATTCAAAGTGGATAACATGTTACAGGCAGTAGAGAAGATGAAGGGAGAGCAGGAATCTCCCAGGTAACATTTAGCTGATAAGCTCTTTTAATAATGGATACTGTAGAACTTTGTAACATTAATTTGCACCTCTTTTTTGTATATCCTTTTTAGCTTGTCTTCACATCTGCATTTAACTTTCACCGGGTTCTTCCATAAGGATGGTAAACAGACATTTGTTTTGACTGAGTTTAAATTGGTAATTGTCATAATGAGCATGTGTTGTTTTCCTACTTGTAGAAAAGCCATCTCAGAATTCTGAAAATGAACAAAATTCAGTCTCATTAGAGGTGCTACTTGTCAAAGTCTGCCATAAAAAACGCAAGGTAAGCCATAACATTCATATTAGAATATGGTACATGCAGTAGTAAAAGGTATGTGATATGGTACATGCCGAGTTTAACTGTATACTTCATCTGGTAAATGGTAAGGTATATGCAGTCGTAAATTGTATGGTATGTACAGCAAGATTTGGTCAATGGTCCAGCACATACAGTACTGTAACAGATGGTTAATGACAGGGTAAATTGGTGCAAACATGAATTTGTTGAATTCATCCATCCATCCATCCATCGTCTATACCGCTTCTCCTCATTAGGGTCGCGGGGGCATGCTGGAGCCTATCCCAGCTGACTTCGGGCGACAGTCGGGGTACACCCTGGGCTGGTCGCCAGCCAATCGCAGGGCACATATAGAAAACAACCATTCACTCTCACATACCTATGGACAATTTAGAGTCGCCAATTAACCTCACCTGCATGTTTTTGGAATGTGGGAGGAAACCGGAGTACCCGGAGAAAACCCACGCACACACGGGGCGAACATGCAAACTCCACACAGAAATGCCCAAGGGAGAATTGAAACCAGGCCTTCCCAATCTCCAGGCTGTTACTGTGTTGACCAACATGCTAACCACTAGACCACCGTGCGGACCTTGTTCAATTCAATATGGTTATATAATAATTATTGCTGAATTTACTTTTTTTATTACACAGCATGACCAACAATATTGTTTGACTTTTGTAACAAACCTCTGAGTCAGGTCCATAATCCAATCAAAGTCCATCCAATAAACAATAAACACAAAATACTTCTGGCTAGGACTAATCATTTGACATGGCTGTAGGTCAAACTGTGGTGTGATTTTTAGAATATACTGTATGTATGACTTTTGAAGATATTTTTGACATGCTTATTTTGTTTACACAATTTGACAAATGTGATGCAGCGGTCTTATTTTGAAGGTCAGAAGTGTGTTGAAAGTTGCAATTGACGGTTGATACGAGCTAGGTGCAATAATAAACGTGCCTCGTCTTTTTTCACTCACACCCTGCATGTTGTCAGTGGGCATTGTAAAATGGTCCTTACATTAAAGCAGTAAAACCTAACACGGTGAAAAGATACTCGTCCAGCCTGTGTGGTGCGCGCGCGCACACACACACACACACACATACACACAGCTGTAGTGGCACGCTCTGCTAAACTAAGCTAAGCCCGTGAACTTCCATTCATGCTCTGTAACAGGACTTTCCAAGGTTTTTTGACATGGTTAGTAGTGTTTGACTTCCCATGCGAGCTCCTTGCACAATGACACAGCATTCTGGGCACAGTGAGGGGGAACTACTGCTGTAGCGACGGAGACAAATATCCTAGATCCAACTTCAAACTCACTTGACTCACGGTACATCGCAGACATGTCTGCTTGGTGGTGTTGCGTTTTCTTCTTCTTGCGGGTGGCGGTAGTCGAGTGGCAATCAGCTTTGAGGCGCATCACCACACCTACCATCTTGTGTGGCACAGTTACAAACGTTTTGACAACCGGATCGGCCCGATCTTGTGGCGGTAGCCGATAATATCTGATCTTCAAAATACAGCGGATCGGCAGCCGATCCCGATTCTGAAGATTGGAATGGGACATCCTAGTACATGGAGTAGTAAATGGTATACCGTAATTTCCTGTGTATAAGCCGCTACTTTTTTCTTCAACTTTGAACCCTGCAGGCTTATACATTAGTTCTAATGTGACATCTCCTTTACTTCAGAACTACTATTAACTCTTTAAATACTGTGCCTCTCGCGAGTCAGTGAGGAAACGGTAGCTCTTTCTTTGACAGGAGCCAATCACAAGCTATCAGTGCACTTGCGACGACCTTGTCAACCCATTGGAAATCAACAGTATAACTCACTGTCCTCTTACAAAGAACACTAAACTCATCACACAGCAACTAACACTCAGGTACTGACAAATTCAAGTATACATTTACCAATACGAGTTAAAAAAAGAAAAAACATCTGAAGGTTTCCCATACTGCATTGTATCTGAGCAACACCTACACTAGCAAATGCTGTAAATGTTATGGCAAACACTGTAACAAATGGTTTATTATAGGGTGTCATGAACTGTGATGTAAGTGCTAAGCTACGTGCTCGTCCGACTGCATTTGTCATGGGCACCGCTGAGGACTACAAAAAGGTCAGATATGAGGTCCATACGAGAGGCCAAAAGACAGTACAGACATAAGGTGGAGGGCTACTATTCCACCTCAGACATCCACACAGCCCTTTCTCACCTACAGGGACAGGACACATATGTCAGAATGCTATTTATAGACTATAGCTCTGCTTTTAATACAGTCACCCCCCACAAACTCACAAATAAGCTCCTCACACTTGGCCTGTCACCCTCACTCTGTAACTGGGTGTTTAACTTTCTAACAGGAAGGCCCCAGTCAGTCAGAGTCCACAATCGCACATCCAGCTCAAGAATTATGAGCACTGGGACCCCACAGGGGTGTGTGCTGAGTCCGCTCCTCTACACGCTCTTCACCTATGACTGCGTGGCCTCCCAGAACAACACCAGCATTAAATTTGCGGATGACACTACAGTCATCGGCCTGATCACTGGAACATCATACACGAGAGGTGGCGGACCTCATAGCTTGGTGTCGTGATAACAATCTCCTTCTCAATACAGATAAGACCAAAGAGATGATCATCGACCCAAGAACAAGGGAAAAGGAGCCACATAGACCCCTGTTTATTGATGAGACTGAGGTGGAGAGGGTGAAAACCTTCAAGTTCCTTGGCACACACATCAGCGAGGACCTCACCTGGTCTCACAACACCCAACAAATTATGAAGAGGTCCCAAAGGAGACTGTACTTCCTGAGAAGACTGAGGAAATTTGGCATGTCCACCAAAATCCTTAGTTGCTTCTCCAGATGCACTCGAAAGTGTCCTTACAGCCGCCATCACTGTTTGGTACGGTAACTGTACAACACGTGATAGGAAGGCACTCCAGCGGGTGATCAAGACCTCACAGAACATTGTTGGGGCAGCCCTCCCCTCACTGCAAGACATTTATAAATCTAGAGTCCTACGCAGAACACACAACCTCATCAAGGACAGCACACATCCACAACACTCATTATTCACACTCCTACCGTCAGGCAGACGCTACAGGAGTTTGAAGGCCAGGACCACAAGGCTGGCAAACAGCTTTTACCCACAGGCCATCAGGCTTCTCAACGAAGCACTCACACACGCCGCACGCAACACACTCACACACTCACACACTCACACACTCATAGCACTTTATTTATTTATTTATTTGTATTATTTATCTGTATTAATGTCTCTTCTGTTGTTGTTGCTTAATTTATTGGTACATATGTTTCTTATGTTCTTATTCTTTTTCTTGTTTTTCTTTCTTTTCTTGGGAGAATGAACAGAATAAGAATTTCATTGCTTAGTATAACTGTCCGTTTTACTATGCATATGACAATAAAACTCTTGAATCTTGAATTACACGGAGTTGTGAATAGTTTATAATCCATCTAGTGTCAGTGCATGATATGGTATAAACTATATATATTAAATACAGTATGTAGGGCATTCTAACATTGTATTCCAAGGATTATTAAATGCTTATAAAATGCCCTCGACTTAATATGGTCTCATTAAGGTGTGTATTTCTTTTTGCAGGATGTCAGTTGTCCAATTAAGCAAGTGCCTACAGGTAAAAAGCAGGTGCCTTTGAACCCTGAGAGCAACCAAACCAAGCTGGGCTCCTGTCCGTCCTTAGTGGTGTCCAGCAATGAGTTTGAGCCCAGTAACAGTCACATGGTCAAGTCCTACTCGCTCCTCTTCAGGGTGTCACGCACAGGGAGGAGGGACACAAAGGGCCTGGCCAACGGTGAAGCCAATGAAAACATTGGTATGGGAACATCCCAGTTGACACTCCAGCGTCATGTAATGCGCACATAATGACGTGCATGTGTTTTTTTTTTCTTTGTGTGAGTGTAGATGTGACAGACACTCAGAGTAGAAAGAAGAGGAGCTCATCCCATAAAGAAGGAGATGCAACAGAGACCTATGTCGCACAGATGACAGTCTTTGACAAGAATAGGTGAGTATCAATGGGTAAAGCCCCACCATAACATTAGGTACACACCCTGTGATAACGTAAAACAAGATCAACGGTACGCCATCCACTCAATCCAATCAGTTAATGAGTTGGATAAATATAAGCCTAGGTTTGAATCTCTGTGGTCAGCTCAGTTTGGAGGTTGCATGTTCTTGTGCGTGTGTGGGTTTTCTCTGGGTACTCAAGCTTCCTCCCACATCCCAAAAACGTTAATGTTAGGTTAATTGGAGACTCTAAATTGTCTAGTCATGAATGTGAGTGAGAATGGTTGTTTGTCTATATGTGCCCTCTGATTGGCTGGCAAGTAGTCCAAGGGTGTACTGTACCCCACCTCTCACCCAAAGTCAATTGGGATAGGCTACAGCATACCCTCGTGACCCTAGTGAGGATGAGTGGCATAGAAAAGTAATGAATACAAACCTAATCAAATTTCCTAAAATAGTGGCCGCCGCTCTAATAGGCACCATACCTCACTTAACAACCAGGTTTGACTTTATTCATTCTCACCCAAATACAATTCATTTCACAATGAAGGTCACTGGCTCAAACTGTACACTACATGTTTTAGGTGCACAACTTCGACACATAACTAGTGTTTTGAAGACAAGCCATAGGTATTATGATAACGAGAGCAAGATTAAGTGACACTTTAAAAAAGTAAGTTGTGATGATGATTGATGTATCCCATGAACGTAATAGCCACTTGTAGCTCCGATCTAGCGAGGCTGGCTGGCAGCATTTAAATGTAAACAAAAATGCCAGAAAGCGGAATGATACTGAAACGTGAGCAATCACGCACACTGGCATAGATACTGTAGCTTGTCACATGCTATCCTATCGTCAAATGACTACACATTTTACAGGCTATTATTAATTCTCCCAACAATAAGAAACAAAGTGAACACGACATGTCGTGTATCTGCTCACTGGTCAAGTGCCAGCAAGGCAGACAGGCAATTCCATGCATGCATCCTTATCCAAATAAAGCACAGTGAAACATTTTTATATTTTAAATCGTTTTCAAGCTAATTGTGGTCAATATGTGCGTAAATAAACTATATATTAGGGGTGTAACGTTTCGTTTTCATAACTATTTGATTTATATCATGAGTCGTGGTTGCTGATACAATTCAAGAAAGATTTTGGTTCATTTACAACGATACGATCCAAAACAAATCACTAACTTTAAATCGATTCAGGAACTTTTTGGCCAAAAATTCAACCAGTGTGACTGAAATAAATACGTGGATACTGGACAGTGCAGGTGAAACTTCCTAGATTCACATTATTTTTTGAAAGGGAATCAGGTATAAATTATTAATAATGCTGACATACTAAAGAACGAATGATCAATGACTACAAAAAATTTGTGCAAAATGCAATACAAAATCAAGATGAACAGAGGTTGGTATAACTTGCCATGATGAATTGTTTACTTTAAATAGTGCAATCCAAACCTGCACTGTGAACCCTAAGGTGAGGGACATTATGCAAATGAATGTGATATGGTATCTTCAATTAGGTGTTGAAACTTTCTCGCCTGTATGGGCCGATGGCAACAGGGGCTTTTTTTTTGCTGATAATCCTCTTGATCAGAGCAGCGATTTGAAACGGTGCAGCAACTAGCGAGTAATGTGGCCACCTTGTACCTTTTTAGCAGCTGAGAGGGTCTGGTTCGGTCCTCCATCTTGGTGATGCGTTTAACAGAGAGACTGAAAAGGATACTGTGGTGTGGTCGGTTTATGACAAGTTTTGATAATGATGAGACCAAACTGGGAGAGCAAACAGATACTTTGCATGTGAAGTGATGGCAGATTGCGTGCAGCAGTGTGAGGAAGCGTGGTAATGCATGAGAAAAATACATAAATGCAAGTGTAAATGTCACAAAACGAATAAATGGTCAACAAAAATTACGGCGTCCCAGCCTTTCCTCTTTTCCGATCTCCCTGGCACAAGCAAGTGCGTACCATTTATTGCCTCCGGGTATGTTTTGACCTGGACACGCCGCGCTGGATGAGGACGTCACCAAGCGTCACTGCTATGCGACCGTTAACTACAAAGTTTACAAAACGTCTTTACTTTGTATATTGTCCCCATAAATGTCCCTTAAAAGGAGTTTCAAAAAAAGACAGATGGGTTAAGTATGAATACTGAATGAAGTGAATTAACTGACCAATAGAAGAAAAAGCGAATCGACTATTTAACAGGTCCACTACAACTCCCGATGACGATGATGTCATAGACTGAATTTCTTTTTCGTCTTTAACATTAAAAGTGCTTAAACACACATCCATATAAATAAAGCAGGGTGGGCAAACTATTGCCCGGGGGCCATATCTGGCCCGCCAAACATTTAAATCCGGCCCACCAGTTGCTTCCGAAGTATTTCATTTAAATTTATAACATACAAGCTGGCAACATGACTGGCAAGTAGTCGAGGTCAGTCAATCTGAGACAACCTTTTGATATTGTAAGTAGTTTTTCCACATGCAGCGACCCAGGCAACTACCTCACCCATGGTGCCAAACAAACACAAGTCAACAACTATGTGACACACAATTTAATCTACCCACTGCACTCTGGGAAGTAAAATAGGAGGGACCTTGTATGATATACATGTCAAACATACGTGTATCATTTAAAAAATTATAATTAAACTACAGCTGATATACAGGTACTCCCCAAAAAATTAGAATATCAAGTAAAAGTTGTTGTATTTTGGCACTTTAACATAAAAGATGAAGCCAACAAATTTTACTGAGCCGTTAAACGCAAATTGACATATCTCAAGCAGTTCCTTTTTGTAACTTTGCTGATTAAGATTTTCAGCTTATTAAAACCACAAACTCAGAAAATTATAATACTGTGAAAAGCTTCAGTTTGTAGGTTCCACTAGTCAAATTCTGATCAGCCAAGTATTCCAAAACACCTGCAAAAGGGTACTGAGCCTTTAAAAAGTCTGTCTTAGGTTGGCTCAGAAGAGTTCAGACATGGGGGGGAAGACCGCTGATCTGACAGTTGTGCAGAAAACTCTCATTGACTTGAGTCGATGAGAATTGAGAGTTGAGAGTGGGCAGTCAAGTGGAAGGAAGAAGTTTGGAAGAAAACCGTGTACAAGCCGGAGAAACAAGAGAAACAACACGCAGGCGGATGCTGGACATGGGCTTCAAATGTCGAATTCCTGTTATCTAACCTCTCAATAGTAATCAGCGCCAGAGGCGCCTTTCCTGGGCAAGAGAAAAGGACTGGTCTGTTGCCCAGTGGTCAAAAGTCCTCTTTTCTGATGAGAGCAAGTTTTGCATCTCATTTGGCAACAAAGGTACGAGAGTCTGGAGGAAGACTGGAGAAGAGCACGATGGAAGATGCATGATGTCCAGTGTTAGGTTTCCCCAGTCTGTGATGACTTGGGGATCCATGTCAGCTGCTGGCGTTGGTCCTCTGTGCTTCATTAAGTCAAACATAACCGCAGCTGTCTACCCGGACATTTTAGAGCACTTCATGTTTGCTTCAGTGGAACAGCTTCATGGAGATGCAGACTTCATCTTTCAGCAGGACTTGGTACCTGCTCACAGTGGTAAAAGTACAGAGTCTTGGTTCAACGACCATGGGATTACCATCTTTGATTGGCCTGCAAACTCACCTGACCTGAACCCCATAGAAAATCTGTGGGGCACTAACAAGAGAAAACTGTATGGGAATAGACCAAACAATAAAAAACAGCTAAAGGCCACAATTGAAGCATGCTGGTCTTCCATAACCCCTGAGATATGCCACAAACTGGTAGCATCCATGCCACGCCGGATAAAGGCAGTTATTGGGCAAAAGGGCCGCCAACCATGAACTAAATACAGGTGCAAGAGTTTAGTTTTGGAGGCCTCACAATTTTGTATTTAAAATCCTTTTTTACATTGACTTTATGTAATATTCTAATTTTTTGAGTTTTTTAATTTGAGGTTTTTTAAGCTGCTAGACCTGATTAGCAAAATCCAAAGAAATAAAAACTTGAAATATATTGATTTGCATATTATTCGTTTATATAATATGTCAAATCCACCTTTTAAGTTGAATTGCAGAAATACAACAACCTTTTCAGTATATTCTAATTTTCTGAGTAGTAAACTGTCAGTAGTAAACTTTAACCATTCCTCACCGTGTGTCGACTAATCGTTTTACATGTCATCCAGGGGGTGCTCCTCGCAAGTATGGCAGGGCACTGGGTAAAAGTCACAGAAGAAGGAAAAAAACAAATGTGTTGCCATGGTGGACTTGAACAGTGAAGTTAATCTGAAAGCTGCACCTGCACAGTCTTAAAATCAAAAGTGAGGACTCACTTTGGTTTTCATAGTGTGGATGGGACAAAGATGGATAAGGACTTTGCAGAATATAAGAAGTGTCTCATGAAAATACAACAACTCATGCAGCACGAGAGACATGCACTGCCACCTCGTTCACTACCACCTCCCTGAGCTTGCGGACAAAAGTGCCTTTTAAGAGAAATATTTATTTTACATAGCTCTTTTCCTCTGCAGGAGGTTGCAGCTGCTGGACGGGGAATATGAGGTATCCATGCAAGGGATGGAGGACAGTCCTGTGAGCAAGAAGCGAGCCACATGGGAGACCATTCTTGATGGCAAGGTGAGGAGCTTTAAAGCTTCTTCCTAATGCGTTTTGCTCATCAGAACAATATCAGTCCTGAACCACAGTCATATGACATACATACAGTATATGTGTATACAGTGTGTGTGTATATATTCTGTCTGTCTTTTTAGAGGCTGCCACCATTTGAAACATTTTCTCAGGGACCCACGTTGCAATTTACTCTACGTTGGACAGGAGAGGCCAGCGGGACAGCCACTGCCCCTGTAGCAAAGCCTCTGGCTACACGAAACTCTGACACCTCTGGACCCATGGAGACCAGGACCAGCCACCATAGAACGGCACCCATGAGTAAGACACAATGGTCATTTAAAGTTGATATTCTAAGACATAGAACTATAAATATGTAACACAAAATATTCCAACACTCCCTGCACAGGCACGCTGCTCCCAACTATTACAGCCGTTAGTCGCACACAGCCATAATAGTTCACTGATTAATGCTATGACATCAAGATAGATGTCACTGATAAGGACTTCAATGCCTTGTTTTATTTGCATTATGATAAAGACGAGAATAATTGCAGTTCATGTGTTATGATTGATCCCTGCGAGTGTAATGGTACATATTTCTGCCTTTCATAGCAGAGGGCACCCAGGTTGCGTCAGGAAGGGCATCCGGCATAAAAACTAAGCCAAAACAATTTGTGCAATTTTGCTGTGGCAACCCCTGACAGGGAAAAGAAGAAAACTAGTTTAACAACTTCTCTGTGTTTGTCAGCAGTGAAAGAGTCCGTCGGCACAGACATCCAAACGAGGAAAGAGCATGTCCCTTATGAGCCACGCCAGAAGCTACGAATATTTTATCAGGTACGCTACTCCAGAATAATGACACAGACCGAATGCAAAATGTGATGACTGGCATGCCAGTTAGACTACATGTTTTTCTTGACTAGTTCCTGTACAACAACAACACACGGCAACAGACGGAGGCAAGAGACGACCTTCACTGTCCTTGGTGCACGCTGAACTGCAGCAAGCTGTACAGTCTGCTCAAGCACCTCAAACTCTCCCACTCACGCTTCATCTTCAACTATGTGGTAAGGTTCTCAGCAGTGTTTGCTGGGGAAGTATCAGATGCTATTGCTGCTTTCGAGAATGCTGGGAAATTGGAAAACCCTACTCGGAGCCTACACGTTCCTGTACGGTCACACGAAAAACATGGCTGACAACTGCAGTAAGCTAGTATGATTTGTGTAATGGTACTTGAGGTCATTTATTAAGGCCAACTATGAATAGGAATGCATGAGGAAAATGCAGATGTCTTGTGATGTACGTTGTGGTCTTCTTTGGCCAAGCATTTTTATGTTTCTTTGTCGTAATCAGCCTCACCCCAAAGGAGCAAGGATAGACGTGTCCATCAACGAGTGTTATGATGGCTCGTACGTCGGCAATCCTCAGGACATCCACAGCCAGCCGGGCTTTGCTTTTAGTCGCAATGGTCCAGTAAAGAGGACCGCTGTCACCCACATACTGGTTTGCAGGTAAACTGTTTTTGTTTTTCAATGACTGCTTAAATGTGTGCTTTATGTGTAACATAATGTCAGACAACATTAACTGGTGGCTCTTGCCTTTTCTTTTCCCAGGCCCAAGAGGACCAAGCCAAGTCTGTCAGAGTTCCTAGAGTCAGAGGACGGAGAGTTGGAGCAACAGAGGACCTATGTCAGCGGACACAACCGCCTCTACTTCCACAGTGACAGCTGCATGCCTCTGCGGCCCCAGGAGATGGACGTGGACAGTGAAGATGAGCGAGATCCAGAGTGGCTGCGAGAGAAAACTGCCACGGTGAGGAAACTTTGCCATACACTCTGCCATGCAACTGCCATCCAGTTTGACGTCAGATAGCTGCTTTATGGGCATCTTCAACTTAAATCGTTGACCAGTGTACTGTGAAGTGACACTTGGACAGTGGAGCCCACTTATGTCGCCAGCCCATCTGTAGACTAACTCATGAAGTCCATGTCCACGATGTTGTTGTTCTTGTTGCTTTTACTAAAAAGTGCCAGCTTAAGTTGACGCACATGGTCAGCCGCTTTTGTCAACATAAAAATTTGCGACCCACTAGTTTTGTTTTTAATCAGCAAGAAACTGACTGAAACTAGAAACCAACTACTAAACTACTGCTTATACAGTATGAAGAAACATGCACTCATTTCCTGTTCAGTGCAAAATAAGCTTCAAAGTAAAAGTAAGCAATGCTTGGTTTCGGTTATGTGGACATCAGTCAGCCAGTCAGAGGGCGTGAAGATACGTTCCACTGTACTAAGTTAATAATTATGTTAATTGCATCATACAAAATTCACCTTAATAGTTGTCCAAATGAACAGTGTTACAGCTTGGCAGCATTGTTGTTTTATGGGCATTTATAACTGTTACTGTCTATAATTGTTTTATGCAGCAACTGGACGAATTCACAGATGTGAATGAAGGTGAGAAGGAGGTGATGAAGCTATGGAACCTTCATGTCATGCAGCACGGGTATGTTGACACCAAATCATTGTATACACTCACAGACCACAACATTTGGTACACGTGCACAAACTGAGACCCAAATATTGGCAAATCAAGTTGTGCCATGGCACATGCATCACAGCCAGTTGTATCTGAGTTTGAATCCCCATGTGGAGTTCAGATGTTCCCCATTACTCTTACTTCCACCCAATTCCAAAAACAATGATAGGTTAATTGGAAACACTTGAAGACCATTGGGATGTTATAAGGTGCTATTCAAATAAACTTTGATTTTCATTTTGCCAACATTCATATATTGCCATTTGCATGCGTGTCTGTTTTCCTCGTATTTCGCCTCCAAACAGACAGGAAAAGTGTTCACTCTGCATTGGCTCAGCATGTACGCGCTTCATAGAACGGCGAACACAGTGAGACGTCTTGTCCGTCATACAGACGCATTGTCACTTTGGGGGAGGTGGGGCTGCTAGCATACACTAAAAGCAAAAGAGTGGAGCTTGTAACACCGTGGAAATTTGGAGGGAAAAGATACTTGCAAAGCCTAATGCCACAGCCCTTGTATGGCAATATTAACGACCAAGCTAAGCCCATCAACACGAATGAGCCAGTATGCCAAATTTGTTCAAAAGTGGTAGCTACATAAAAGGCAACAAAATGAACATGCCCACCTCCAACATATTCACTCAACCCAGTTTTCCCATCTGGAGAAGAAATTACACCTCGAGATGCAGAGCTTTCGTCCCGAAAGTCAACACTAACTGAGACGTTTGGTTGGCCAAGTAAATACAAAAGAAATAGCGCAAGAGGTTGTGTGCTCACAGAAAATAATCGCAAAAGAAAAGCCAGCAAATGACAAACGAGGAAACAAACTAAAATATTTTATAAAGCTGAACAGACCTCCGGGAGGGCCACATGGTGGCCAAGTGGTTAGCATGTTGACCACACAGTCAGGAGATCTGGAAGCTCTGGGTTCGAATCTCAGCTTTGGCATCTCTGTGTGGCGTTTGCATGTTCGTGTGTGCATGGGTTTTCTCCGGGTTCTCGGGTTTCATCCTACATTCCATTCATTGGATACTCTAAATTGTCCATTGGTATGAATGTGAGCATGAATGATTGTTTGTCTATATGTGGTTGGCTGGCGACCAGTCCAGGGTGTACCCCGCCTCTCGCCCAAGGATACGAAATGGACTATATAAACAGGGATAACAAAAGTGGAGGAGTGGCTCTGTATGTAGATAAGCATCTGAACTACAAAGTGGTAAAGAACATGTCATTTGCTATTGATAACATTTATATAACCATTGACTTTATAGAAACCAGATGTATTAGCGAGTTGTTTAGAGCATTGGCGTCACAATCTATGGGTTAGCCTGCGTGACAGTTTAGTGTGTTTACACTTTTATGCCTTAGTTCCTGTTCTATGCTCTTATTTTGGTAGTACTTCCTGTTTTGCCTGGTTTGTGTCCGCTTGCTTTGCTTTCTTCTTTATCTCTTGCACCTATTGCTAATTTGAGTTGTCCTTCTATTTAGTTCAGGTGCGTGCATCTTACTTTGTTGTTGCATTGTCGGTGTTTGTGTTCGTGTAAGCCTGACAAAGCTTTCTTTGAGTTCCTGCCGCTGCGCTGCAGCCATCATTAAGAGATAAGTTTTTCCTGCAACTAGTGCCTGCTTTCTGCATACTGGGGTCATCGCCACTATGCCAAAAACAAGACGTGACAATTGGTCCCCAGCCTTTTTTGACCCGCGGACTGGCTTGTTTTCCCACAAATCTCCCGGGGGGGAGACAACACCTAAGATTTTGTCAAAAAATATGAAGTTTGAAATTGGACTGAAGTTGTCCATTATGTCAGGGTAGAGACCTTGTTTCTTCAGGATGGGGTGATGGCACCAAGTTTCAGTGAAGGCGGGACGGAGACAGAGGTGAGAGATGTTAATAATTGATCTGATGAGGAGAGATAGTAGGGAGACGGGCTTTGGCAAAGCTGCATGGGATGGGATCGAGCATGCAGGTTGTGTGTGTGCCTTTCAGGATGAACGAGCTGTCCGACTTGAGTAACTGGGAGACGACCTGTGTTATGGAAGGAGCAACAGGAGAGGGAGGGGTGGGAGCAGGAGAGGGAGAGTGTGGGGAGGGGGGCACGTGGGAGGAATGGCCAGAGTGGTGTAGATATTTTCAATTTGTGTTTCAAAGAATGAGAAGGAGTTACATTTACTGAGAGAGAATGATGAAGAGATATTGTCACTGGGTTTGAGGAGCTTATTGATGGTGGAAAGCAGGATCTCGGGGTTACTGGAGCCAGTATGGATGAGGTGTGAGTCGTAGGAGGACCGGGCGGAGTTTAAAGCAGTTTTGTACTGATGGATGAAGTCAGTTTAGGCTTGGAGGTGGACAGTGAGACTAGTGGGTTTTAGTTTTTTTAGTTTGTTTGTGTGTGTGTGTGTGTGTGTGTGTGTGTGTGTGTGTGTGTGTGTGTGTGTGTGTGTGTTGGCGTTCCAGTTGTTTCCTCATCCCGTCCTGTTCTCATGGACCCAATCTCTGTGCATCGTCTCGTGAGTTGGGTGTGAGGAGGTGCAGCATAGCAAGACACGCTGCATGTTGAGAAGAGTGATACATGCATTAGTTAGTCTCAAAGTGTCCAATAAGACCAGAAAACTCACTTTTAAAAAAAAGACTATCTAGAGGGCTCTGAATACACTCTAAATATAGCAATTTTATTTTTAGGTTGGCAACACTTACCCCTGCGGGTTCGGGGTGTAGAATAGGCCCGCTGTACTCCCAGCAGGTCGTAAGAGGCGACTAAGTGGGACGGTCTGTTTGCCGTGGACTGCGACCCGTGATCCTGGTGATTGAGTGGATGGTGAGACTGCGGTCCTCCTGAAGCAACACATCACTTTTGCCCTGGATTCATCTAGTCGGGTGGTTATATAGGCCTGGATATAACCAATCGGCTGGTGGTGTTTAGCCCTAAAATACAACTAAAGTAACATGATTAATATTAATTAATATTTACATTACTTTGTAATCTACATAACTCTGAATTAACCATCTTTATCTAGATTTGTATTTTAGAAGGCAGCTGCTCAATCAGGTCAATCTGGGTGTAACTTATTACATTCAGAGTATAGTACTGCTGTATCCCTGTCGTCAGTATAAGATGTTTTTCCTTATATATATGGCGTCCCCTTGTTGGGCTCGGTGGTGGGTGGGGAGCAATGGTACTGAGTCCTAAATCATTCAATATGGCATCTAAAACAAAACAAATGAAGAGAAGTAGATCAAGTGACTCTAACGAGGACCAGAAATCTTTCCCAAGATTTCTGGTCATTCAGTGTAGCGATCCGAACCAGCCACTCAAATTGTCACCTTTCGCGATTAACAAAGGCATTGAGGGGCTGGCCGGATCTGTTAGGACAATATCCCGCCTAAGTTAAGAGATATACTGGTGGAAGTGGACAGGATGGCACAAGCACATAATTTATTGAAGGTAGAGACATTTGTAAATATACCAGTAAAGGTGTCTGCACACAAAACCCTGAACTCCTGTAAGGGAGTTATCCGTTGCCCTGAACTCGTAGACTGTGATAACGACAAAATTTTAGATGAGCTTTCAGACCAAGATGTTACCGACGTTTTTAGAGTAACTACTAATCAGAGCGGCGTGAGGAAACTAATGAACACGTTGTTCTTGACATTTGGAAAACCAGATCTCAGCATTTATCAAAGTTGGGTATCTGAGAGTGAAACTAGACCCATACATTCCAAATCCGATCCGGTGCTTCAAATGTCAAAGGTTTGGACATTTCAAAACATATTGTAAAAGGCCGGAGTGCTGTGTGAAATGTGGCGAAGAAGGACATGTGGCTTCCGACTGTAGAGGCCAACCTAAATGCGTGAACTGCGGTGTATCACATTCGGCTGACGCGAGAAATTGTGCAAAGTGGGTAGAGGAAAGAAAAATTCAAGAAATAAAGACCTTAAACCATCTTTCTTACCCCGAAGCTCGCAAGCGCCTTCAGACACAACACAATTGCGGCACCACCTATGCAGATAAGGCAGGGTTCGCCCCTCCAGTGGGACCCCAGAAAGTGACAGGTGGACCCCGTTCTGATGCAATTGCACAGACGGAGCTTACCTGGGTAACGGGTAGTACTCCGGTCCCGATCAAGAAAAACTCTTCTACAATTACTACAAAGGCCATTCCCCAAATTACAAACAGGGATCACCAAAAAAAGGGACAGACGAAAACAAATGAAAATCCAAGTCAAAGCCTGTCACGAGATCCTCCCGCCAGAAGTGCTTCTGGTAGTGGTGCAGCTCGCAATGGCCAACAAACGCAAAAGCAAACAGATAAAGTAAAAAGTGTTAAGCCAAAGCTTAATGTGCCACAAAGTTTAACTACTAAAAATAAATATGAAGTTCTATCAATTGAGGGGGAAGATGATATGGACGTGACTCCCCCCACCACTCAGACGTCCAAAATACAAGTTGTCAAAAAAAAAGACAATACTTAAATGGGTAATGATAAAGAAATAGCCGTCATTCAATGGAATTGCTGTGGTCTGAAACCAAATTATGAGGAAATAAAGCGTCTTTTGTATGATCACAACCCTTCTGTTATTTGTTTACAGGAAACATTCCTGAGGTTATCTGACAATATATCATTTCGGAATTATAACATTTTTAACACCTTCAGTAATTCTGTGGTAGATGGTAGACCTATCGGAGGCTCATCTCTTTTAATAAAAAAGGGAATTCCACATGAAATTGTGGATATTCAAAGCAATCTCCAAGCTATCACAGCTAAGGTAACACTGCATTGCACCTTTACTATATATATTCCACCCAGGTTTCAACTCTCTCAAACAGAAATGGATAGTCTGGTTGACCAGCTTTCAGAACCCTTTTTATTAGTTGGCGATTTTAATGCCCACAATCCCCTCTGGGGTAGTCAAAATGTAAACAGATTTGGTAATATCGTTGAACGGACAATTGAACATTTTGATTTATGCCTCTTGAATGATAAGTCTGCTACTTACCTCCACCCGGCCTCTGGCTCAATGACGGCTATGGATTTATCTATTTGTTCTCCAACAATTTTTATGGATTTTCAGTGGAGTGTACATAGTGATCAATGTGGCAGTGATCACTTTCCTCTATTTATGAAACTAGTAAAGTGTTTACCAGAAGAAAGAATTCCAAATTGGCAACTCCACCGAGCCAACTGGAATGCTTTTTCAGAACAATGTTCACTAAATATGAATCATGACAAACTCAGAGATACAGAAGATCCACTTAACTTTCTTTCTCATTCATTACTTAACATAGCTACCAGCACAATACCAAAATCAAGTTCTTCCCCTCATAGACACAATCCTTGGTTGATTACTGAATGCAAGGAAGCTGTAAAAAAACGTAAAAAAGCACTGAGGACATTTAAAAAAAACACCCGAATAATGATAATTTACAAAAATATAAGCAGATACGCGCTAAAGCTCGCAACATCATTAAAAAAGCAAAAAGACAGTCTTGGCAGAATTATATTTCTAAATTGAATATTCATACATCTATTCACAAAGTATGGGAAATGATTAGAAAAATAAGTGGAAAGTACATAAGTAATTCTGTTTCTTATTTAACAAAAGCAGATGGAAATAAATGTACAGAAAGGCCCGACATTGTGAATTTGCTAGCACAGGAATTTGAAAATAACTCATCAACTGACCACTATTCCCCAACATTTAGAATTTATAAGGATGAAGCTGAAAGTCAGGATCTTAATTTTCTATCAAACAATGAGGAAGATTACAACATCCCATTTAGCATTGCCGAATTGAGAGATTCAATCAAGAAATCTCACGATACGGCAACTGGTCCAGATGATATTCATTATCAGTTTTTAAAGCATTTACCTGATGTGTCCCTTTCAGTTGTATTGGATATTTTTAATAGAATTTGGAGAACGGGTGTTTTTCCCGTTTCTTGGTGAAAGGGTTTCGTTATTCCAATCCCAAAGCCTGGAAAAGATGCATCAAAACCAACAAATTATCGGCCTATCTCTTTGACCAGCTGCCTCTGCAAGACAATGGAGAGAATGATCAATACTCGGTTGGTTTGGTTATTAGAAAGGAAAAGATTACTAACCAAATTTGTGACTTTCGACAAAATCGAAGTAGTTGATCAGCTTATTCGACTAGAGACTTTTATTCGTAATGGCACTATTCGAGGTCATCATGTGGTATCTGTCTTCTTTGATCTTGAGAAGGCATATGGCACCACCTGGAAGTATGGTATTCTGAGAGATCTTTATAATGTTGGGTTAAGAAACAGACTGCCGATTTTCATTAAAAACTTCCTCAGTAATAGAGTGTTCCGAGTTCACCTTGGATTGAGCCTCTCAAAATTATACAATCAAGAAATGGGAGTTCCTCAGGGTAGCATACTTTCTGTTACTTTGTTTTTGTTAAAGATCAACAACATTGTGGATGTTGTCACTCCTCGGTTGGACAGATCATTGTTTGTGGACGACTTTTGTATTTCTTGCTCTTCTGAGAATATGCCGACCATAGAAACAATTTTACAGAACTGCCTAAATAGAATCGAAAAGAGGGCTGATGAAAATGGTTTTCGCTTCTCAAGAACAAAGACGGTATGCATTCACTTCTGCAATAAAAGGTCTTTACACCCTGATCCGGAAGTTAAAATAAATGGTTCTGTCATCCCGGTTACTCAACAAACAAAATATCTTGGCCTGGTATTTGATAACAAGCTAACCTTTAAGGCTCATATTGATCATGTGAGACAAAAATGCCATAAAGCCTTAAACCTTTTAAAAGTAGTAGCTAAAATGGATTGGGGTGCGGATCGCATTGTCCTGCTACGTCTCTATAGGTCTTTAGTCAGATCAAAACTTGATTATGGCTGTGCAGTTTATAGCTCTGCTCGAAAGTCCTACCTTGATAAGTTAAAACCAATACAAAATCAAGGACTTAGAATTTGCCTTGGAGCTTTTCGTACTTCTCCAATGGAAAGCTTGCATGTGGAGGCAAATGAGCCTCCACTGCATTTAAGATATCAAAAACTATCTCTTAACTATGCAATCAAATTAAAGAATAACCCATTAAATCCAACGTATGAACATACCTTCAGACCACAATACCAGGTTTTTTGTACGACCTTAAACCATCTTCCATCAAACCGTTTGGCTTTCGTGTTTGAGAAGCTCTAATGCAAGTTCTTGGTACCACTGATATTTCTCCATTCTTAGTACCCAATATTCCTCCTTGGGTGATCAGCGAACCTTTAATAGACTTGACATTAGCAACATTCAAAAAGGGCGTTACAAGTGATCTGGTCTACCTGGATAGATTTGGAGAAATAAGACACAAATATAGGAACTACCATGCTATCTATACAGATGGATCAAAAGATCACAATAAAGTAGGATCAGCCTGTATTAGTGGCACAATAAAAGAACAGGTTAGATTACCAGACAGTGCTTCCATATACACTGCCGAGTTGTTGGCTTTGAAAATGGCTTTGGGTATAATACAAAACACTGATGGAAAACATTTTGTTATTTTCACAGACTCTCTATCTAGTCTAATGGCTTTACAATGTAGAGATCTTAAACATCTCTATATTGTACAGTTACTAGAATCATTATACAAAGTCGGTGTATTATCTAAACTGGTAGTTTTTGTTTGGATACCGAGCCATATAGGTATCAAAGGGAATGAAAAAGCTGATATGTTAGCAACAGAGGCACTTAATATGGCTGTAACAGAAATGAAGATACCCTATACAGACTTAAAACCAAAGATTAATGAATACATAAAAATAAAGTGGCAAACTACATGGGATTTAAATCCCGGTAACAAACTCTACCAACATCAGCCTATGATTGAACCACGTACTACAATCCCGTTAGCTAAGCGACGGGAAGACGCTGTGCTAACTCGTATTCGAATTGGTCATTCTCGCTTATCACACTCCTATTTACTTGCAGCAGAAAATCCTCCCCGTTGTATATCATGTAATAGTACACTCTCAGTTAAACATATTCTTCTTGAATGCATTGAGTTTACTCACATCCATGTCAATTTTTATAATGTACCTGATCTGAAAACCTTGTTCAGCGAAGTTCTGCGATCATGCATCATAGAGTTTCTTAAAGAAATAAATCTTTTTATTAGGTTTTAGATAATGGAAACAGGCCCTTTGGCAGGCCATTTTATTCAGTATCTAGTCTTACAGAGGAGACTTAAAGCCGCCATCCCGTATAAAGAAAAGCCACACCATTTGAACACTAAAGAACCTACCGTACTTTTCTGTTTGAAAAGAGTAGGGAATTTTGCCCGGTAAAGTAGGTCACAGTTTCTATCTTACAAGCTCTACTTCCTAATTAAATTGATAGATTACACTCCCGAGAAACAGGTTTTGTCATTAATAACTTCACATATTAAGGTCCAGACACTTACATGACACTTTGTGTTGATAGTGTCGTTTTTGTTTTTTGTTTTTTTTTTTGGCAGACCAGTTGCAGTGGTGTGTTCAAATTACATTGAAGCGCTTGTGTCCTCTGTTTCTTGCAGCTTCATAGCAGACAACCAGATGAACCAGGCCATCATGCTGTTTGTGGAGAGCTGCGGCGCGCACATTGTCCGTCGCAACCTCTGTCGCAACTTCCTCCTCCACCTGGTCAGCATGCACGACTTCAACCTGGTGGGCACGTCCACCATCGACCGAGCAATGATGCACCTCAAGCAGATCCAGGAGGAGCTCCCGGATGCAGAGAAGCAGCAGGAGCTGACTCCGCCGGTAGCGACGGCGGGAAGCTGCAACGGGAACGCTTTGACCTCCAGTGCGGGGAAGCAGGGCAAGAGGACAAAAAGCGCTCTGACGGACTGATGGAGGCTCAATGCATGGCTGTTAGTCATGAGAGAGTTTTTACTCTGATTACTCCCCTTCAATAAACTTTCCAACCGTTTTGGTGCTTAGACATGTGGTCAGCAGAGCATCTGACCCAAAACAGACCAATATACAAGGTAAACAAGTTTTTACAACTTGAAGTGAACCAAATATGAACAATGTAGAAACGAATCACCAACATCAAACAGGATGGTGTCTTTGGATGAGTGTGAACAGACTGAGAATCTTGTAGTGTCTCCTTTATAGATAATGCTCATCAAAGCTACAGTTAAAACTGTACTGCTGATATGAATTGTACGCATACATGATAACCTTAGCAGATTATTTTAGCACTTGATGTTTTGTATTTAGAGATTTTCCTTTTTTAAAGTCAATGCTGCGCCAAATGTCAAAGACAGCATTTCTCCTGTCATCAGTGGAGTATTTCCTGTTGTTGGATTTCACTGTTGAAACTGTGAATTGACATTTAAGGAGAAGCGTCAGGCAGTTTAGCGAAGGCATTGTAAAGATTGTGTTTGGGCTCCAAAAATGCGTTTTATTTTTTTAGGGTTTTTTGGGCTGATAGGCTCTCTGGACAGTAGTGATCAGTGATCGCTCAGTTAGCTTTTAGTCCCACTGCAGTTTTTGCCAAAGGGTTATCATGAATATGTTCAGTTGTGTATTTCTTTTTGTTTTTTGGATAGTGGATATACAGTAAACAGACCATGATCATGGTTCATTCCCAACCTCAGTCGCAAAATGTTACTCCTATCAAGTCAATTATGATTTCTTACCTTTTTATCTGAAAGGGGGACTTTCACACCTTTTTACTTGCAAAACACCCTGTTGATAATTGTGAAAAGAAGGACTGGCTTTAGGGTTTTTATATTTAAATAAAAACACATTCAGCCTCTTTTGCTGCATTGTTTTGGTTGCATTTTTTTGTACATTGATTAGGTACTGCACAGCCAATCCAACAGCTCTATCAATAATTCCACCTTTACAAAGCCTATAATGCTCAGTTGACTGACAGTCCTATGCCGCTTATCTTCATGCTGGAGCCTATCCCAGCTGTCTTCAGGCGAGAGGCGGGGTACACCCTGGACTGGTCACCAGTCAATGGCAGGGCACATATAGACAAACAACCATTCACACTCACATTCATACCTATGGACAATTTAGAGTCGCCAATTAACCTAACATGCATGTTTTTGGAATGTGGGAGGAAAGCGGAGTACACTAATAAAACCCACGCACGCACGCACGCACGCGGAGAACATGTAAACTCCACACAGAGATGCCCAACGGAGATTTGAATCTTCACTATCTCCTGACTGTGGCCAACATGGTAACCACTAGGCCACCGTGTGGCCCTGTGGGTAAATCATTTTTCATATATAAAATCACTGACAAGGGAACAATGTATTTTTCTGTGCATATGTAATTACAACAAATCCCACTCGGTACCATGTCTTTATTTTTAGTACTCAGGGAATGGCTCTATTAAAAAAAAGCTTACACAAAGTACTATCTTCACAGTTTAGTTTTGAATAGTTGGCTTGTGCTTGTAGGTAATTTGCTTGAGACATATGAAGTGCGTTAAACATACCATTCAGTTAATCTTTGGTTAATACAATTGCATTTGTAGTTATTTAATATGTGTATGTCTGTATTATATATATATATATATATATATATATCCGCATTCTTTTTTCCTATGTAAGAGAAATAAAATCTGATGTTCCTCATTACTACCACAGTATGTGACTCTTGCCTTTAAATAAAGTATAAGCTTTATATTTTCAAATTGCACACGCTGACAGCAAAAATTTGTATATTTTTATTAACATTTTAAATAAACAAATCGTGTCTTTTGTGTCTTTGATATCTAAGGTGACGTTCTTCTCCACACCGTAACTGGCGGTAGTGCGCCAAATGGGACTTTGCGCTGCTGCTCAAAAGATGTTTGACAGCAAACGTTTTAAAGTTGCTCTGTGTAGTTAATGTCACTTATAATCGTACTTTTATACAACACTTTTAAACAGCGTGAATTGCTATTTCGAGTGGATAAAAAGGCTAAATGTTAACGTCGAGACGAGACACGAAACGGAAGCAGTATGTTCAACACAAGACAAGGGCGCCATGTTCAAAAAGCTTCAGCTCCGGTGTTGACGTTTTGGCTTCTTTGCAAAGCCAAACAAATTGAAACGGAGTAAAAATAGCCTCCAGAGTAGTTTGTTTGCTAACGGAGAGCGGCCTGAAACAGTCGAGGTTAAGTCGTTAGCTTTAGCCGGCGTATTATACAATAGCGTATTAGCATGTCCGTCAAAGGATGTATACAGTACTTTACCGAGGGTGTATTCTGGCCGGACAGGAGCACTAAGGAAGTTGAAGACACACCAGTTTTCTTGGGTTCACCACTGCAGCACGCCAGTAACAGAAACGGGCATGGGTGTATTCCGCCACAGAGTGAAGATGGAATGAGAATGAGGCAGAAGGGCCCATTAGTGCCTTTATCATGTCAGTCGTGGGGAAGAAATGTATCACCTTCATCTCTGCACAGCTTTTTGAAGGAAATCCAAGCGTCCAACACAGCATTCCCTGTGCATAGTGTGTTTGGAACGCTGCAGAGGAAAGCCACAGATATGCTACAAGATGATAAACTAACAGGTACCAATCATGTAATATTTACAGTGTCTTTCTATATTTGCAGTATATAAAAGTAAGTACTGTACAGGCCTCTCATTTCATCCGCCATTTATTATTACAGTCCATTTTCTGAAGGGCTATTTATATATTTATATACTTTAATTACTTTATACTCCTTTATATGATACACTTTAGAGCAGTCTGTGTACAGCTAAGGTGGTGGTCACGTAAAATTGTGGCGTTGCATGAGTGCTGCCTGCGTTGGGGAGCTGCGGTTCATTGAGGTGAACCATGAATTCCAAAATGTACTGTGACATTGTGAAGCAGCGCATGATGGGAAACTGGGCCGTGTGGCAAACATACCTCCAAGATGACAAGGATATGGACTTGTGTTGCCAACACGCAGCACTCAGCACATAACGGTGCACACTTGTGTTGCCAGCAATTTAGACAATAATGGCTGTGTTAACTCATTTTAGTGGCTAGTAAATCTATACTTCTATACAAGTTCTACACTGACTACTGTAATGTATATCCAAGTTAAATCTCTATCGTGTTGTTCCTTGATAAGATATAATAAAATGGCTGCTGAAATATGAGGGTACTCTCTTTGTGAAAGGAGAGAACCACTTCCATTCTCGTTGTCAACACTCGGATAAGAAGAGGAAACAAGAGCTGGGCAGCTGTGAGACAGGGCCCAAACGTCTGAGATCTAGTAATGTGACTGCCACAGCAAATTGGCTTTCCATGGAGACGACTCAGCCCAGAGTGAGCAAACTGAGTCGTACTCGGAAACTCAAGCAGCAGGCTGCCGGTGAAAATGGGACAAGTCACACAGAAATCAGCAAAACATGTGATGTTATCCAAAAAGGTAATTATTCCGGTAAGTACCATTGTTACTGTTTATGTACTATAAAATAACGTGTTTTACTGTAGATTCTAGTTGTGATGATGTTCTGTGGACGGACAAGTACAGTCCTCAGTGTGCCAGTGAACTTATTGGGAATTCTCTCCAAGTGAACAAGTTGCACAGGTTGGTTGCACATAATGAACTGACATACTTTCTCCACCGCATGTATAGCAGTTGAGAATAACACTATCCATATTTCGTTTTTTTTAGTTGGTTGAAAAAATGGAAACAACGAGCCGACTGCGATGAGAGGCGGCCAGCAGAGCAAATTAAACCCAATAAAAAGGGTGGCGGGGACGTTTCCACTCAAGGTTGAGATTCAAATGACATTTTTGTTTATACTGGAACCTTTTAAGGTTGACCTCTGATTTGTTAAAATAGAATACACTTTTGGTGATGCGCATTGCATGTACTGTATTTTAAAAAAAACAAATTTGCATTCATACTCGTCATACAAGTGTAAAAAGAAGCTAACCGCTATAAACGTAGAAACGTTGACACTGGACTTGCTGGAGTCTTACCACTTTGTCAGTCTGTTTACTTTCTGATATGTACAGACCCTTTCCACAAAATTAGAATATGATGGGAAAGTTTATTTATTTCCATAATTCCATTCAAAATGTTTAACTTTCATAGATTATAGATTCAGGGCCCACAATTTAAACAAAGAAAAGTGGGCTACTTATTTGTTTATTTTTTACATAATTTGGGCTTCCAGCTCATAAAACCCACAAATACAGGAATAAAAAAGAAGAAATCACCATTTACTTCTCAGTTTTTTCACACAAAAAAAAAATAACGATCACATCAAAACAATCAAAATATGGTACTTTCAAAACGATATGTCACTCCTCAGTACTTGGTTGGGAATCCCTTTGCCATCACTGCCTCGATACACAGTGGCATTGAGGAAATCAGCCTGTGGCATTGGCTGGGCGTTACGGAAGCCCAGATTTCCTTGATGCTTGCTGTCCGCTCTTCTTTGTTTTTGCATCTGGTGCCCCTCATTTTCCTCTTGATAATACCCCATAAATTCTCAACGGGGTTTAGATCCGATGAGTTGGCTGGCCAGTCAAGCACTGTGATGGCATGGGCATCAAACCAGGTTTTGGTGCTTCTGGTGGTATGGGCAGGGGCCAGGTCCTGAGAAACAAATAAGTACTTGACATTGTTTAAATTGTGGGCACTGGATCTCTAATCTATGAAAGTTTTAACTTTTTGAATGGAATTATGGAAATAAATAAACTTTTCCATGATATTCTGATTTCCTGGAAAGGGACTGTATATTGCTTGTCTTCTCCTCTTGCATTTGTCTTCTCTTAACTCCCCTTGGTATGCTGTCTAAAAGCCAAAGAAAAACTCACTAAACGGAGTTCTCATAAGATAGGCTGACGTCATGCATGACAGGACAACAGCCAGTCTTTTTGAACAAGTGTTGCAAGAAAACAAAGATAAAGCAAAATTCAAGACTTCGAGAGTTCGTAGTAGGATGTTTGAGCAAGATGTGCTTTTGCGGCATTGAGCAACTTTTGATTGAACTTTTGAACTTTGAACTGTTGTTTCCAAATTTGGGGTCAAATTCCCACCTTTATGGCCTTAGATGTCAATTTGGTGTATAATGAGTGACACATCTGGTTAAAATGTCCTGTTGCAGATTCATGGGATTGTGGTGACTTCCAGGGTGAGGTTGGCTCAGCGGAGCACGCAGAGAAGCCCCCGCTGTGTAACACCATGCTCATAACTGGGCCTTCAGGTGTTGGCAAGACTGCATCGGTGTACGCTTGCGCTCAGGAGCTTGGCTTCAAGGTCGCGATCCAAGAAAGTTTGACGATACCCGATCTCGACCATGCAGCTTCTCCACAAAATAAATTTAAATTCCCTATTTCACCGGGCAGGTGTTTGAGGTGAACTCATCCTCACAGCGCTGCGGCCGTCAGATTCTGTGTCAGCTAAAGGAGGTGACTCAGTCACACCTGGTGGAGACAGCTGGGAAGGACCCGCTGAAGCCAGCTTACTTCAACAACTACAGCACCAGAAGAAGTTGCTCTCCGAAAAGTGAAACTTTAGTGGGTAAGACCTGGGAATTCAGACAGACAAAAACAGGTGCAGTACAGCATTTTGTGTACATCTGCAATGTACTAAAAGACATTGATGTGTATCATTTATCATAACACTTGACAACTAATTAGGGGTGTCACGAGATTAAAACATGACAAAATTTCTCGTTTAGAAAAAAACTGTTCATAGCAGACAACCAGATGATAATAAATTAATTAATCACACGATAAATGAAAATGAACTCTAATTTTGCCGGTCTCCATATATTGCCATGTGCACGCATGTCTGTTTCCCTTGTCTCTCGCCTCCAAACAGGCAGGAAGAGGATTCAGTCCGTGCATTGGTTCAACACCTAGACGCAATGGCGTTCCATTGAACAATGGCGAACAGAGTGAGACCTCGTCAGTCATACAGTCGCTTTGTCTCTGTGTGGATAGATGGGGCAGCTAGCATACACACACACACACACAGCAAAAGATTGGAGGTTTTTGAGGAGCAATGCAAGATAACATGGTAGAAGTTTGGAGGGAAAAAGATGCTTGCAAAGCTAAATGCCACAGCCCCGTGTGGGAATATTAATGAGCAAGGTGAGTCCATTAACACGAATTGGCTCATTCAAGTGGTAGCAACATAAAAGGCAACAAAACAAACTTGCCCACCTCAAACATATCCACCCTGCCCAGTTTTCCCATCTGCGGATAAAGCTGCACATTGAGATGCAGAGCCTTTGTCCCAACCGTCAACACTCACTGGAACATCTGGTCGGCAAAGTGAATACAAACGGAACCACGCCAAATGGTGCGTGTGAGAAAGTACATGCCACAAACGGCAATTCCACAACTTCACAGAGTGAAAGATGACATTAAAGGAAAAATATTGCATTATTATTATTATTATTTATTATATATTATCATAACATTAGTGGTTTATTTGGTTTCCAATTATATAATTTAGTGTCAATTTTTAGGATAAACTTTTCAAAACACCTGCATTTTTTCCGTGATTAAATAAAAAAAAGTTTGCTTGTCCAGTTATATTTTTTTTTCATTGTACTTAAAATTAACGTTAAAGTCTCGTCTCCCCTCGTCTCGTCTCATTCTTATGGACCCAAGCTCGTGAGTTGGGTGTCTTGTGACACCCTTACAACTAATACATCTTACAGCTTGCCATCGAACTTACTGTAGATCAACATTGTTCGAAATTTTCTTCCTTGCTTGCTCCACAAGTTTGAAGTCATTTGTGCCAAAAAAAAGGTTGCATGCCTGACTGACCTGAATAGAAAATGACCCCTTGTTTTCATTTTTTTATGACTACATACATAACAAATGTATCTTTTTTTTTCCGTCAGGGGTTTGACCATCTGATTGGTGGGCTCAGAAATGTTGGGGACCACTGCTTGAGCGCACTCGAAAACATACCAAATTTGGCAAGGGCCTCGATCCTGGATTAAAGCTATATAATCATCAAAAAATTCTAACATATTTCAAATAATTGCACAGGTAGTCCACCATTTTGGTTTGCAGATGCCATTTCGGGGGGCGATTTGGGACATTCCAGTTTTCTGTGAAACTTTGTAGTGCTGGTCATGTTTAATTTAATGTGTACAATATGCCGGGGGCCAATAAAAAAAAAAAAAAAAAACAAGCTGTGGGTCAGAAATGGCCACCCCTGCAATACAATAGCCCTTGAATGTTTACTATAGCTGAAAACTGCTTGGCAAAGCACTGGCACCGAAGGCACCGACAGGTCTGCCCTGTAACCTATAACCTTTAAAATAATTAATGCTCTTGATCTCCCGTGCTGAGAAAACTGGTTGGATATTTACCAGTACTGAAGAAATGTGAATATACTGTTAGCAGTAAATAAAGGTAAACATTAAAGCAACATGACCTTCAAGACCCGTCCACTGCAGGGATTTAATTTGCATTTTTGTCTTTAACAGAAAAAATGTCCGCTCCCAAAAAGGTCACCCTCGGCTCAAAGACCCGATCAGCACAGAAGCGTGGCCGCCTCAGAACCGCAGGAAAAGAGAGTCCAGCCGCAGTCACTTTAACAAACTACTTCAAAATGAAGGCCAGAGCAGATCACCTCTGTGGTCCGTCGCTGTCTGAGAAGCGAGACAAAATACCTTCTGGCTCTGATCAAACAGCACAAGAGAATAAAAAAGGAGCCATGTCACTGATTTTGTTTGAGGAGGTCTATACTCAACACCATCATGCCTGAGCATCTCATTTATTAGCTTTTGAGGCTGCACATGAAATCACTTTCTGTGCTTTGTCTATAATAGGTTGATGTCGTATTTGAAGATGACGTTGGCTTCCTGGCAGCCATCAAGACGTTCATGACAACCACTAAAAGGCCAGTGGTTCTTACCACTAATGGTAAACACATATTTCGAATGACGTTGCCATTGCCAGCATTAATAATGCTGTCCTGTAAACCGCAGTACTTCAAAATGGTCGTATTTTTGAAAGGCACCACCCATACTCAAACATAACATCTATTTCCTCCTTAGATCCAACTTTCCGAGAGAGATTCAGTAGCAGCCTGGAAGAAGTCGTTTTCAGGACACCGTCAGCGGTAAGTTGTTAGCACTACTTGCCTGCAGCAAGTGGATCAGCTCTCCCACTCATGAGTCTTTCTTTCCACAGGTGAATGTCTGCAGCTACCTGCAGCTGGTGTGTTTGGCTGAGGGCGTGAAAATGGAATTGGACGACGTGAGATGCCTCCACACACTCACCAGTGGCGACGTCAGACGTTGTCTCCTCCAGCTGCAGTTGTGGGTGAACAGTGTTAAAGGCCTCCCAGAGGAACACCTACGTGCGTCACTCAGAGTAGACTTACTTCAATTCAGCCTTTAAATGCTAACTGTATTGTTTGTACTTCTGCTTCTAAGGCACTCATATAGAAGGGGAACAGTGCTTTAGTCATAGTGCAGGTTGCACTGCCAGCATGTTGGGTCTCCACCCTGTCGGCCATGTTCTGAACCCTCTAAAGGTAAATTACACAAGATTAGGTACACCTCAAAAAGCTATTAATTTAACAATTCATAAATTGGTTTATTATTTTGGTTGTAGTTTGCTGTTTTTTTAATTAATACCTCTCTGTCAGTGCAAATTCAAACTGATTACCTTAAATAAGGGTGCGAAGGACAATGTGAGCAGGGTTATGCAATAGCTACAAAACCAATGAAACTTTGAAAAGTTTCTTAAACTTTTTGCTGTTTCTGTGTGTTTACGTTGAGGCCTAGAAGGGCTGCTTGATCCAACAGATGGAGCTGTGGTGAAAAAAGCTTGCCGTATGTGTAACTCAACTTTGTCTTTTAGACTGCAGTGCTGTTTCTCAAGTCCAATTATTCCATCAGTACACTACAATGCAGTTGACTGTGTAAAAATGATCACAGTGTAGTGCTGTCCCAAACTGAGCGCATTTACCGGAAATGACGATTGTAATATTTAACCGCCTTTTTAAGTTTGGAGAGGCCCGGTAGCCCCTCGTCTAAGAGTAACCAAGGTGGAGACTATTTAGCACTGCACGCACACACCATTGTGACCGTATTGAGTGGAACATCTGGGTACTAACAGCGCACTGCATTTTGCCATGCTTCTCAGTGTGAGAACACTTATGCACTCGAGTGACGGTGCGGAAGTGTGTGAATTGAGCAACATCAGAAGTCTGAAATTGCATTGAAATATCCAATCCTACAGTATATTTTGTTTAATGCCACATACAAGACTGGAGTGGCGTACAAGCTATCTGTACGCCTATCTAAAGGCAGCTCTTGTATTGAATATCCTACAGGATTCGTCATGGACTGAAGTGGACATGAACAAGCTGGCTGAGAGCTGGAGGAGAAATGTACCTTTACTGTACTCCAACCTGGAGCTGCTTTTACCCATCAAGGCCGTACAAGGAACAGCTGTCCCTTCAGCACCAGACACCAAACCAATGCGCAACGGACCTCGGCTTAGCAACAGGATTGTAGAGGGGTCCAGTTTGACACACAGAGCACAAAGAAACTCCTCAATTTTGAAAGCAAAGTCACATCACATTAGTCAGCAAACCGCAGCCAAAGTAGAATTTCAAACTTTGAACTCTCTGGCTGACTTCTTTGACCTCATGTCATACCTCGATAACACAACAGCAGCAGCAGCTCCACACACAAAGGAGTTTGTTTGGACAGGATCTGACAGGAAAGATGGCTTGTTGGATGAAATGAGCGAGGTGGAGGAAAGAGGGAGTCAGAGCCAGGAGAGGTTGCTGGAAATTCGGTCAGCTGTGGAGGGTTTGGGATGTCGCAGGTGTTTGACTGAAGCTGGGACATGCAGGTGGGAACAAGGTGACATGAGGTGGAGCTTGACCTATCAACCTTTGTGTGACCCAATGTGAGTGACTGTATACAGTGTACCAACATTATAACCAAGATGAGCTAAAAACTAGTCAAACATCATCCTGTTTTAAAATTGCATAATGTTTGCCTGTACACAGTGTTTCCCAGAGGAGGTACAGGCTGAGCCGGGCGGTGCTGAACAGTCGCTCCTTTAGCCTGTTGGGAAACAGACAGGCGGTATGCGTTGACTACATGCCAGCAATCCGCTCTATCAGTCGCTCTTTGAGGCAACAAGATGGCGAGCCAGCCAGGTGAGAAAAAAAATCACAGTTTCAGTTCTGAATGTGTTTAGTCCACATGGTCCATGTGGATGTCCTATTATAGGGTGGTATCACGTAACTAGTGATCGGCCATGCTACTCTACGTACTTCCAGTTTTCTGTTTTGTATATTTAAGAGCTTCATTCCAGTTGTTTTAAAGTAGAAGTAAACCTTAGCTGGATGAAATGAAACTGTCACAAAACATCTTTCATGTACACCAAAAGCAGAGCAGACATGGCATCTGGAAAGCTGACGTTTACTGTGGAATGTAAAGAGATGTATGAGTAAAAGCGACTCTAAATAATAATAAAATGCATTTGTACAAATAAAGACCTAATACTGTCGACCCCTGGAACTCTGCTGTGGAGTACTGTCCACTATATGATGGAATACAGGTATTTTAATGTTTTTTTGCTGTATTTATTTTGATTTAAATCATTTCTCCCCTTCCCCCACATTAGGTGTGTGAACTACCTCTACAACTTACACCTGTGCCTCTGCAAGACAACTTTACGCCTTCTGGCTGAAGATTTCTCCAGCATAAGTTTGGCAATCTAAGCAAACTACCTCACTACTTTTTCAACATTCCCATAGAAAGTTTATGCAGTATTTGGAATATTTATTTTCCTCTATGACTGTAAAAAACTGTCAAGTGAATGATGTGCAACCATGAAATATAAATAAAAAGTTTTTATTGTAACAGTTCAAGTACTGTACTTTTCTACAATGGTCCAAATGGACAAAGTACACCTTAGAAATCAAACAATGTAAAAACATTGTTCAAATGGTGGTGAACATCTTCTAGCTTGAGCAGAAAAGTTCCAAAGTGCTCACGTGGTCTCTGTGTTTGTTGCCAAATGAGTGGATGCTAACTAAGGGATTCACTGAGCAGCTCGTAAAAAGCAACTGCCTGCAATAGAGCATCGCAAAGCTCCTCTCCTCCTGCTCCTTTTCTGATGCTGCTCATCTGGAACGAGTTCCTGTACTTCACCAGCAGCTCCGGTGGAATGTTTATCCGCGGCAACTTCTGCGTCACCGACTCGGTCATCAGCCGCCGCACTACCTGAGCCCCGCTGGTCCGCGCCTCACCCACCATCAGTCCAAAGTGGCGTCCCACAGCGGTGCGCATCATATTCAGGACTCTGCAAGAAGTTGTTAGTGGGTTGGCTTTCTGGCAATGACACCTAAGGGACTTAAAACTGTAAAAGCATGAAACCTGGGAGGAATGTTGGAATCTGACGGGAGGTTTCTGGGCTCCAAGAGAGCAAACAACATGGCCTCCACCGTCCTCATGTGCGCCATGACAGGGAATAAAGCTGTGTTCTGGACTGAGATGGATGGTTTCTCAATGATGTAGAAGTCAGCTGAAGGTAGGAGGGTCACCACTGCTGACACCTGTTAAGCACAAAAACACTATTTTCAAAGGGTACAAAATGAGTGAAATATGTGTTCCTATAGCCAGACTTACATCATGAAGGTAGGCAGATGCCATGTATGTCCCCTTCAGGAAGTTTGGACAGTCAAGGTGCTGCCAGTCCAACACTGTCATCGCTCTGTCCACGTGTGCCCAGGCTATTCTATTAGTTGCACACACTAGTGACACAATGGAGTTGGCATCCTGCATTAGTCAACACAAGCACACATATTAATAAAGGATTAGATTTCATATAAAGCTTTTCAAGATACCCAAAGTGCTTCACTGTGAAGTGAACACATTATTCATTCACTCCTCAGTCACACTGGTGGTGGTAGCCACAGCTGCCCTGGGATAGACCACCACCATTCATTCATTCATGTTTATACACCAGTGTGGGCAGCACTGGAGGAAAGGTGGGTGAAGTGTCTTGCTCAGGGACAAAACAGTGACAGCTGAAATTAAACTGTAACTTTTCATTTCCATGGTTGTCAGTCACAAATGTTCCTTAATTTTTGTTGAATACTTGTATCGAGGTGTGTCCAAATTGCAACCCGCAGCTCATTTTTTTATTCTAAAAATACAACCATGAGAGAAAAAAAGATCACAAGGCATAATGTAAAGAGAAAACGTTGAAATGTTGCAGTTAATAACACAAACCTGACATGCAGGCCGTTTTTCTTGAAATATATAATAATATATACTATAATATTTTTCCTACAGTACTTCCGAGATCCAGCATCAGCGTGCCCTAGTAGGCTGATCGGTACTTACCTCCAGCCAGGACCTGTCCACCTCTGGCCTAATGAACTTGGCCAACTGGATCCGCACTTTCTTGTCCTTCTTCACCGGGTTGAGAATGGAGTTGAAGACGACAACGGCGCTTTTGTGCTTCAGCAGCGGTACGTTCACCACACTCTCCAAGGTCCTAAACGGTCCATGCTTGCTCCTGTAGTCCACTATGTTGTTGCACTTGCGTCCTCTCAGGAGCTTGACACTAGACAGCTCCGCGGCCGAGGCAGTGTTGAGTAGCTGCAGGATGGTGTCTCGCTGTTCGGCGGTGTAGTAAAAGTCCAAAGGAGCTCCGTGCTCCTCTTCCTCACACGGCCCCGCTGACGGCGGAGAGACAGCGGTGGTTAGGCTCTCTATACCGGCAACAGGGATTCTGCTCCTCCAGCAACACGTGCACTGGAGGTAGCGCAGCTCCGCCTCAGGGAGACAGCCTGGCCGAGGTTGGCGGAACAAGCGTGGCTGGCCCACATACTGATCTGCACAGGTCACACAAGGGTATCACCATCTCCGAAAGCACATTTTACTGCAATTTCATCATTTTAGCAGACAGGGTTGTGGTGAAACATTGTTTGCAAGTGGGGGCATCAGGTTTGTGTGCCAAGGCTGACATAATGCCACCAGGAGGCATGTCTGTATGGTATTCAGGGGCTGCTATGAGGTGCTGTGATATTTTTGTACCGGTACTTACAATTAAGGTAATCCAATACTTGGACTAGTTTGTGATACTTGATTTCAGTGAAAAAGATCAAGTGCTATGTAAAGTCTTATGTAAATCATGATACATAAATTAAAACTGACAGCAATAATGGTTCCATTCCATTTAGTTTTAAGGGGGCCCAAGTTTGTTTTATTACGAATAAGCAAAACAGTCACACGCCGTGCAATCAAACGGCGAGTAAAAGACAACAATTCACTAACGCTACTTACAATTACGAGCAACAGACGACAGAACCCGCCTGGCGACCCACATGTTCGCCAATAAAAGTAGATAATCTACCGTTTTAGATTATTTGGGGTTAATTCCGTCATGGTACAGTAATGTGTCCTTTAGTTGTTGTCCGACGCTTTTTAAATGTCCGGTGGAAACTACAGTATTTCTTCTCGTTCCGGGGTGTGCACTGGCCTGTACTCAATCGCCCTCTAATGGTAGGGCGTGTATTTGTTTTATACTGTGTCAGGCAGGACTCGGAACCATTGATTTTCATTTTTTAAGTTTACTGTATATATTGCACATCCTATATAAAACATAATAATGCTCAGTTTGGATTGGCCCTGTCAGCTATATATATGTATATATATACAGTATATATATATAACAATATGTTTGTTATGCTATGTTATCAATATGTTATTCATAAAAAAACACAGCTGGAAGACACACATTGCTGTGCATCATAGATACTGTAAATAAAATATAGGAACATACAAAAAGCAAGCATTAAATTAAAGTTTTTAAAAAGCAAGTATAATATGAGGAAAAAATATTCAAAAATATCATGGTGAGCCAAAGGTCTGGGAGTGCAAGTGGGTTTTAAAAGTGTCTAATGTGTAGAGGCTGTTCATTCCACATGTTGGGAGCAGCAATAGAAAAGACAGCTGTACCCTCTGTGCTTCTGCTTAGAGTTTGGTACCTCCTCGGAGCAGTTGGTCAGCTGTCCTGAGAGAGCGAAATGGAGTATAACTACTATATAAACTAATGCATCACACACCACTGCAAACTGCAACTACAATAATAAACATACAATACTGTATTGTTAAATTAATCAGTCGGTGTGGGTGTACCTAAGCTACCATTTACAGCTGGTCTTTTATAAACGTGATCACACGCCTCTTGCACTTCCTTTCTCTGTTATTTCGAGACCAAAGCGTTTGTGTGCAGAACAATAAACGCCATGATGCTGCGCAGCAAAGAGGAAATGCTGGGGCACGGGACTGTGAGAAGCAAACATGTTTGTGTGCGTGTGTGTGTGTGTGTGTGTGTGTGTGTGTGTGTGTGTGTGTTTTCACTTGCTAAATCTGTGCCATTTGTTTGACTGAATGTGACAGAGGCTATAGTGCCTTCACCTATGGCCAACTTGGAAAGAAACAACAAAATGTTGCTGGATTTAGTACGACAGCCTTCTAACAACACCTGTGCCGACTGCGGAGCTCCTGGTGAGTTTATTATAAAAGCGTGAAGCGTCTGACTTATAAACTGCTTTTTTTTTGTTTTTTTGTGTCTATATTGCGTTAAAGCTGATATTATACCACCAGGGGGCATGTTTACATGGCACTCAGGGGGTGCTATGATGTGCTGTGATGTATGAACCAACATAGTGACACTTTAATGAAGATATTCCAGTGCTAGTACTAGTTTGCAACCTATACCATTTGAGTTCAGTGTAAATTATCACTTAAGTGAGTAAAGATACATACATTAATATTGACATTAATTATGATTCCATTCCATTTAGTTTTTTGAACGACAGGTACATTCTTGGGCAATGTGTTTATTTTATGTTTATTGGCGTTTGCCTTAATTCAATTCAATCTCTTAAGTGTGTCTTTTTATGAGTATAATTACTGTATGTATGTTACATATAATAGTGAAAAGCCATACTATTTTATATTAATACATAACCTGCAAGGCATGCTGGGAAGCTCACATATGTGGTGACACAAAATACTTGCCACTACTGCAGTCTCGCAGACATGGTGTTGCTTAAAGCAGCAAATCAAATTGTATCTTATAATTTGGTCACGTTTTATGTTATCCCAAGTGGAAACTGCTATATGTGTTGTTCCACTTAACCCGTGGTGTCCGATGTGCAGCCCGGGGGCTATTTACAGGTTGCAGTTTGATGTTATGGACCCCCAGGGAATATTCTAAACACCAAAATTAAACATGAAAAATTCTGAAGCAGAGTTGGGGTCAAATTGAAAAGAGAAAAAGTTCAAATGTTATGGTTATGGTTTAATTTATTTTGAACATGCATAGAGTGTACATTGAATGCTTCATCTTACAAGTCATAGTTCCACATGTCCGAAAAGGAGTAGCGGGCGCGAAAGGCAGCATTATCCTTCAATAGTGCCTTGATATCATCCTGTAGAATGTTTATATCATTGCATAATGCTGTATTTTCTTCCGTAGGGTCTTTAACCTCCTTAAGAGCAGCGCGCAAGACAGCTTTCATAGTGTTTAAAGCCTCCTTAAGAGCAGCGTCCAAGGCAGCGTTGTCTTCCAATAATGCCCTGATATCATCCTGCAGAACCCAAACATCCTTGCATTATGCTTTATTTTCTTTAGGGTTTTTAGCTTCCTTAAGAGCAGCGCGCAAGGCAGCATTATCATTCAATAATACTTTAATATCGTCCTGCAGAGCCTTGATATCATCTATAAGGTTTTTAACCTCCTTAAGAGCAGCGCTCAAGTCCGCATTTTCATCTTGCAACTCCTTGATTTCTTCGCTTAGTGCTTTGATAGCCTTGCTCAGTGCTCTATTTTCTTCTGCAATGTTGTGACACCAAAAGGGGCATCTATAATCATTTCATGGAGGTTATCGTGATTATGGTTAATTTCTGCTTTCAGAAGCGATATATCCATCCTTATATTTGCAGAATTTTGTGCTGATTTTGGTTGCAGATTCTCAATTTCTTGCATTATTTGTAATAGGGTAATCTCTGGTGTCTTCTTGAGAAAATCTTCAAATCCTGGAGTTGTTCTTTTTATCTGATTTTGAGTCCGTAGATCCAGAGCCAGTATCATTTTGCTTTGTGTTTGGCATTGTTGCTAAGCAATCGTTTTGAACTTCAGCAGTTATCCAGTTAGCTTGACTTGCTAGCAGGTATCGACACTTGTAACTAGTTTATTTCAAGGAATCTGGACCACTCGCCTATCCAAGTTAACGTCGGGGGATTCAGCAAGCAGTGCTGAACTTGTGTTCATGAAGTGTTTTTGTGTGATTAGTAAAAATAAAATGGAGAATATCAAAGCGACCCCCGCATCCTTGAACTTTCCTGTATGTGGCCCTTGGTGGAAGAAGTTTAGCATCCCTGCTCTTAATACTCAATGTCATCGCTGACCTGTAAAATAATGTACTATGTGTATGTCAGGGAAATATGTACTGTATCGTATACAGTGGTTTTGTATTTCACTACTGTATACTCTATTGTGAACCTTTACAGTTTTTCCGTTTTTTAGTTCTTTTCTGACAAAGTCATCATTGTGCTTGCAGACCCTGACTGGGCCTCCTCCACTCTGGGTGTGTTTTTGTGTGTGCACTGCTCAGGGATGCATCGGAACCTGCCCACTATCAGCAAAGTCAAATCCATACGTCTGGACCTCTGGGAAGACTCTCTTGTAGAGGTTTGTACTTTGGTGTTCATTTTACACATGCACACGCACACACATAGTCCAATACAAATATAGAATATTTCCTCAAATAGTAGTCGTGCATTGTTCACTGTATAAATATTTGCATTTTTTTATATGTCCCTTGAGGTTTCCTCTTCATATTGTATGTTAAAGTGACTGACTGACTTAACATGGACTTATGTTTCATCTCCCTAGTTCATGAAAATATGTTTTTGGCTTGAATGTCACTTGTTAAATTGCACATTTTGGGTTTTTCAGGCCATGCGAGTGAGAGGAAACTCAGTAGCCAAAGCCACATTTGAAAAGTGTGTTCCTGCTTTCTTCTACCGGCCAAAACAGACAGACTGTGTGTATGTAATAGTATATACATCATCATTATTAGCTCAGTAGAAGTGAAAGTGATGGCTCAACAAATCACTGAAACAAGAACAAAAACAGCTATGTTTTTGATTCATTGCATCAAAAAACAAACATGTCGTGTATTATTCCTAACTGTCAGGGTTCTTAAGGACCAGTGGATCCGCGCTAAGTACGAGAGAAGAGAGTTCACAGGAGAAAAATTCATTCACCCATCCTATGGTGCAGGTATTCTGTATCTTCACCTGCACCATGTATTATGTTTGCATTTGCCTTCATTCATTGTGTGAGTGTGATCCATTCATCCTATTGTAGATACAGTTGAGGTCACACTGTGGAAGAAGGGCAAAGACAACAAGCACTTTTTCAAAAGGATCTTCCTGTTGTCCCGGAATGACTTCACCCTTAGATACTTCACCAAAGAGGAGGTGAGTACCTCTTCTCTAAAACGCAGTAGGATTTCATACAACATGTAATGCATTGTAATTAGTGGACAGCATACGAGAAAAACTCAAAGCGTCCTGTTTCAATAATCTGTCTGTGTTCTCGTTCAAACTAAGTCTAGGGTTCCCAAAGCTGTGATCAGCATGAGGGAGCTGAATGCAGTTTTCCAGCCCGAGAAGATCGGCCACGCTCACGGCCTGCAGATCTCCTACCTGCACGAGGAACGTAGCAGGAATATTTTTGTTTACCATGAGAATGGACAGGTGAGGCCCGATACTCAAAGCAATTTCAATCAAAGTGACTCAAGAATGCTGAGTTTTTTCCGCCAGTATTCACAATCTTCTGTCCATGCTGTCTATAGATCATTGTTTCCTTTTTCAACGCTATTCGTGCAACACGCCTGGAGTACCTCCAGAGGAAGCATCCCACTCTCCGACTAAATGAGGTGAGTTAAATATCTTGCAATAATGTCAATTTGCTTAGTGTGTTTTATCTACACAGTTAATACCACAGATAACTAGTCAATGCCTCAAGGAAGGATACATGGAGAAAACTGGCCCAACAGTGAGTCAGCCGCCACAGACATAAAGCTGTTGTTCATTATGCTTTGGTCTAATCTGTTTTACTTGTGCATGTTTGCAGCAGCGGGAGCCATTCAAGAAGAGGTGGTTTAAGCTGTGCTCAATGAACAGGAAACTGCTATATTATAAATCCCCACTGGTAATAAACAGGAAACAAAGATTGAATTAAGAGTATTTTATACATATAATAAAATACTGATAAAACTGATTAATACATCATATTCATCATATTAATATATACAATACAGTATCATAGCATATGATCATGCAACATAACGTAGCAATCCCTCGATGCACATACAGTATAATGCAGCTGAGATCACTGCATATCATAGCCATCCCTCGATACCACACGCATGGAATGTTCCAGGAAAAATAATAACATATCATACTGTAGCAATTCCCATGTGCCTTGGAAATATAATGCTTCTGTGCAGATCACATCATTCCCAGATGCCAGGCTTCATACATCACAGTATATCGTAGCCATCCGCACATACACTGCAAATAATCGTACAATAGATTCCCGTTATTTGCAGGAGTTGCACTCTCAGAAAAAACGCGAACAACAGCATGCATTGTGGGTTATAGGTTAGTATAAAATAGTATTGTTTTTCATGTACACAGTAATCCGTCGACATTTTGCGCTTCACTGCTTTTTGCTTCACTTTTTTTTTAAATCATGCTGTTTTGTGGGTAAATATGTCAATTAATATGCATATTTAAGAACATTTGACATATTTTACCTAAATTAAGCATTTTACAGCTTAACTATGGCTAAATTAACTAAAATACAAATATAAGGCATTGAGAAGACGCATTCAAAGGCGTTGCGATGATATGTAGTATTCTACATTGGTCACTAGGTGTCAGTAATGTTACTGTGATGTTTGGTGAGACACACAACGACCAGACTTGATCACCGCAACAACAGGCTTTTATTGCAGGATTGAATTATTAACAGGCGCAATAATCCCTAACACAAGCTACTGTTGCCGGCGTAACCCACGCTAAACTAAAACTTAACTCTGAACCCCCGATGCCACTTCCTGTCCGCCCACCCAGCACGGGAACACATTTACAGCGACACACATGAGCATGAGTCTTATTTATGCCTTTAATGGCTAATTTTCGCTTATTATGTCGACCATTTTGAGTAATACGAGTGATATTTTGTGTCTGGAGCACTCTAATCATGTTAAACAACGAACAGTTTTTCTGTACTACGAAAATATTCCTTTTTAAATTAAGGAATCCTACTTCGTGGAAACTGTTATCACAGTCGGGGCTGGCACCGACTAGCTGTGATGAACAAGGGATTACTGTATTAGTGTGTAAGAGTCTATTTTGTAGTCCATGTGGGACTGTTAACATTATGTGTTAGTAGTGCTATTTTTGGTTGAAGAGGTAGGCATTTGGGTTGACATGGTCCTGTTGGACTCACACATCACATGAGTAAGGGTGGAAATATCAAGCTAATTTGAGGTTTGCTTCTGGCTGGCTACTTTCTGTGCAACTCAGGCTTTACCAATGTAGGGCAAATGAAATGGGTTTTCTACCAAAAACACAGCCTAATTATGGAAATTACAAGCACAAAATGGTGGATTTTCTCCCAAATAAATGATGTTTTCCTCAAAAATGAGCGAATTTGCTGAATATACACAGGGGTCTACTGTACATCACAACATATCATAGCAATCCCTGTATGCCAATATAAATACTTCCAGCGTATCATAGCAATCTAACCCTATGCCGGCTGCTCCCTGTTAGGACGCCACAGAGTTGGGCACCGTTTTCATCGGCACCGAGAGCCACAACTACTGTGTGACACAGGGCAGCACACGGAGCTCCAGAGGGGGCCGCTGGCACTGCGCCATCACTCTGCAGACTCCTGAGAGGCAGTTTGTGTTCATGTGCGAACAGGAACAGGAGCAGCATGAGTGGATCGAGGCCTTTAGGAAGGTCATATGTCAGCCCATGACCCCTGAAGACTATGCTAGTAAGATCAGCACCCAGCAAATACAGTATGACATCATCAGCATCATCTGCTTAAATCTTAGTGTGTCATTTGTGTTTGTCAGATGAAGCCAACTTGAGAAGGGGCAAATGACTGCTAGCGTCTCAACTGTTTAAGACTAAAATGTGGACAAAGGAATTGGGACACATGGCCATTACACCTACGGGAAGTGAACTCCACTCTTCTGCAAAGACTTTCTACAAGATTTTGTGTGTCCATTCATCCAGAAGAACATTGGTGACATCAGGTCACTGAAGTTGGATGAGTTTTAATGACCTGAATATATGAGCCTGAACATAGGACAAAAAAAAAAAAAAAAAATCAAGTTTTTAATCATTCTTTCAACACCAGTTAAATAAAAACGGGTATACTGTATATTTGCTAACTTGCTAACTACTTTAAGAAATTTTTTTAGGTATTTTTTAGCTATTTTTTTAGCTCTGACTTGCTTGGAGAAAGGTCTTTGGTGCCACCTGTCGGTTTGCATGTATAAATCTCAAGATTCCCAAAATATAAGTAGACTTTGGTATTATTGTGACTTTTTTCTTGAGAAAAAAAGTACCATTTTGGGTCATTTCGGTCAATAATGTATATAATATTGAATTACAGTTTATTGATTGGTGATACATAGCTACGTTTTTAATACGTACACACTTCTAACCCAAAAAGTAGTATTAGCTGCATTTTATTTGTCGGAAATGTAATGTTAGTGCACTGTTTTGTTGTTCTTAATGCAGAATTTTAAATATGTAACTTGTAGCAAACGCTGTCAAATAAATGTAGCATAGCAGAGAGTACAATATGTACCACAGTGTAGTATAAGTTGCACAAGTACTTATAAACTGAAGGATGCGAGGTGGGCACTTTGATACATTTTGTGCATTAGAGATATTAAACGCAACCCATCGGAGAGCAATGTATGCTAAACTATCGTAACAGAACATCAGCATCTTAGCTTTGTGTTTTAATTACTGTAATTCCACAATATATATAATTTATAATGCTGAGGCCCAATAAAAAACGAGCTGCATGCCGAAATTGACCCGTGAGCTGCATTTTGAACACCCCTCCTGTAAATTTTGAGTAGTATTTTCTGCTAGTAGTTACATAACATTAAGCGATGACTCTAAATTGACTCTGTGAAACTGCATCAACTTCTATTTTTTTCATTTTATAATTTTTCTTTAATAAAGTGGCTGATCATGCACACAAACAATACAGTACTGTACTGCGAAGTTGTGCGCCTCTGTCAGTAATAGACGATCTTTGGCTCACTCCTCAAGGTCAGCTGATTGTTTAAGGGGCGTGGCCAAAAGGCCTCGCTCTAACGCCGTCTGATGCTGTCAAGAGTCGATTAGCAAGATGAGCACACACACATAAGGCTCTACGTCACCTTGTGGCTCACTGTCAGGCGGAACATAAAACGCGTTTATATTATATAATATTTCTCTACCTTTTAACTCATGAATACCGGCTGTTATGTGTCGGTGTTGTGGACATAGAACGTAGTAGCTAGCTAAATTGCGAGCTAACCGGGCCGGGTATCGCTGGCTGTGTGTGTGTGCATCCTCCATGCACACAGGAGCATACATGTGTCACAAGCACGGTCGTGGTGTGGGTGATCCAGACTCCGGCGACGATGCGCAAGGACGTGAGGATCTTACTTGTTGGAGAGCGTGAGTGGACCTTTTTATTCATTTTGCATGAACCGTTGTGGTCGATGTGTCCATCTGCATTGCCGTTACTGTTATACACTCACCGGCCACTTCATTAGGCACACCTGCACAATCCAATGTGATCCAATACAAGATTATCAGCATCCAGATTATTACTTGGTTGTGAAATATTTTATTTATTTTTATAACCCTGAGGGCTTGATCACAATCCCATGTTAAAACGCGATGTGATGTTTTTGATTTTGCAGTGCAAAGCTCAGAATGTGATGCTACATAGCCTTTATCATGATATTCACCGCATTAGACTCAATACTGCCAGTAAATGGAAAGACTTTGTTATTATGTACACTATTCAAACTGTTGGCCCTTTTAAGATGCATTGATTGAAGTTTATTTTGCATTTTGATTTGTCAAAATTTCCAAGTTTACTGGAATTGTCTTTAACAAAAAATATATATATACATTGTATTATTTTGACCATGCACATGAACAAAATAAATACAAGGACATTTATAAAATAAAGAATTTCACACAAAATATTGTATAGTGTGTTTATGTATATTTCACCGCTGTGAAGGCAGCTTATTGTCACTGTCCAATGAGAAGAATGCCCGGTTTTTGATTCAGCCTTTTTATCCCACCACAATAGATATGAAATAATACATTCAAATAGAATTAATAGTATTTATCATTTAAAAATTACAGCCCTGTTATGTAGAGTATCTACATTTTCTGGTGGCTAGTGCATGTATTTAAAGTACGTATATACTGTACTTCTCTACATCTTCAAATTTAGTGAATTATAGGTTTTTATCCACAAAAACCTGGTAATCTTTAGAAAAATGTGAAAAATAACTGGAACTGACAATACAGTACATGCTTTTCAATGTACAGTGACAATATGGGTGAACAGGTTGCGCTTAATGGTGCGATGATTGGTGTAAAAATCATCCTTCTTGTCTCGATTCATAGCCAAAGTGGGAAAGACGTCTCTGATCATGTCTCTGGTCAGCGAGGAGTTCCCAACTGTGGTAAGGATAATTATTATTCTCGTCAGTATTTTTATCAGCATCATTAAGCGAGGTTTCAATATGTTCTGTCAGGTGCCGTACCGAGCTGAGGAGATCACCATACCTGCAGATGTCACTCCAGAGAGAGTCCCCACACACATCGTGGACTATTCAGGTCATGCAAGGCATCATGTTGGCTTTTGAATAACCTTCATGACATGACACCCATGACACTTATTTCCCCTGTGTTGCATTTTTATCTTCTTCATGCAGAAGTGGAGCAGACAGACGAGCAGTTGTTTCAGGAGATCTCCAAGGTCAGTTTGTTCCACGTGCAGTAAGGTGGTGCAGTAAGCATAACACCTAATGGCCTTCTGTGTCCTTTCATAGGCAAATGTGATATGCATTGTGTACTCCGTCAACAACAAGACATCCATAGAGAAGGTGACTTCTATGTCTAATATTAATAATGACATTAATAGTTCAGCAAGTCACTGTGACCCATCTTTCTCTTCTTTTATGTCAAAAGGTCACCAGCTACTGGATCCCCCTCATTACTGACAACACTGACAAGGACAGCAGGTGTGTATTTAAAATTTTAATTTAACATAAATCTCTACACATATTACAAACACAGGGACTAATGTACACTCACCACAGCATTAGGTACGGTACTCACACTTAGGCACAAGCCCCTCTGCCTCCCTGTCCATCACAACCTTGTACCCACTGCTGTGCAGCCATTCCTTATACAATGCTGTATTACTGCAGCTTTCTTGACTTTGTGGATTATTTATTGTCGTTATGGTTATTTTTATTGTGCAAGGGTGCTGTTATTACTGTAGTAATAACTGACGTGTATTATTATTGATGTATATTTTCCATGTTGTGTGTTCATGAGAAATCGTGCCAACCTTTTCCAAATCCATTCATGCTGGGCACTCGGAATTATACTGAATACAGATCAGAGCACTAACACCAGCCAGATGAACTGAATTTTAGGTGTTGAGTTTGCTCAAGCAATCATTTTCTGCTTCTCCAAAAAGTTTGGTCATTTCAACATTGTTTGTTCTCTGTGTGTGTTATGTTCAGGGTTCCTCTCATCCTGGTGGGAAACAAATCGGACCTGGTGGAGCACAGCAGCATGGAGACCATCCTGCCCATTATGAACCAGTACAGTGAGATTGAGACCTGTGTCGAGGTGAGAAATGGCAGCAGAAGTAGATAAACATTTTTAATTAATTATTCATTATTTGTGATTTTGTTTTCATTCGAATTTCTTTATAGATTTTTTGTGTTCTTTATTTATTGATTTTTTTTTTTGCCTTTTTGCCGAGGGGTTTTCAAAGTGTCTGGTTGGCCTCTGCAGTTTGATAAATAATAAAATTTTAAATAATAAAAATAAAGAAAAGCACATTTTTAAAACTTGCTGAGGTAACTTCAGTTTACATGCATCATGAGTTGATTTATATTTTTTGCAAGAGTGAGAAGAGTAAATTGAGTTTGCGTGGGCAGAAAACGCCACACAATATGCTCCATGAAATAATTTTTTTGGGGAAGTATGAGAGGCCGCAACCAGATTAGATTTCCTGAAGGGAGGCTGACTTTGCCACACAATGCCCTGGTATAAGCTCGAAGAGAACTTCAGTTTACTTTGCTGCCATGCTCTGTCCACATACAATAATGAAAACATTTTTTCTCCATAATTTATTGTCGCCCATCTGTCAACTATATGTTGTTCAAATTTGGTAGCAATTGGACCAAACCTCAAAGACAAGGATGTTCAAACTTGTTCCTCTGTGGGCCACATACTGAAAAATCGGAATTGCTGGGGTCACTTAATTAAAGAGTTTCGCTCCTCAAAACAATATGCGTTCAAAAGAGTAATACATTTGCATCACTAAACACAAAAAAGTCAGACCTCTCAGTCACTTGGTGTTATTTCCTCTCTGTTTGTACCACTACGCGCTCTCGCCTGTTCACTGTTGTATATGTGTTCCACAGCATCGCAGCAGTCTCCATCCCCGCATTTAACCACTGTGGAACACACACACAACAATGGAAAGGCAAGAGCGCGTAGTGATATGAACAGAGAGGAAATAACGCCGAGCGACTGAGAGGTCTGGCTTTTGTTAGTAACGGTTTTGTGATGCAAATGTATTACTCTTTTGAACACATTGTTTTGAGAAGGCCGAGAGTCACCGGCCGAGAGTCACCGGCCCCACACGGGTGGTCAGAACCAAGACCGGCCCCCCAAGAGCCAGCCGGCCCCAAGGCGCCCGTTCCACACCCACCCACCCACCTGCAACCCAGGCCCACGGTCCCCGTGAGCGAGAACAAGCCCCACCCCACCACACAGCCCAGCCCCCCCAGCAGCCATCACAAAATGTGCTGTGGGCCAATAAAAAATTAACTGTGCACAAGAAATGGCCAACAGACTACACATTGGACCATGCTGCGTTAGGACAGGTTAGTTTTTGAATGACCACTGGAATGGCTAAAATGACCGAAACATTTTCAGACCTGGGTTCTTGCAACTTTTTTATGGCCATACTCGTGACATGCCTACATAATTTCATATTGCTAAATATGTTCCGCAGGATACTACCAAGCCAAATTTGGGGGTTATGCTCATGACGTCTACCAGATGTCAATTTTAATCAAGATGAATATGTCTGCAAAGTTGGTGTGTTTTGAAAATGGCATCATGTGCCTATTTTTAAAACATTCATAACTGTCATGCAAGTGTAAAAAGAAGTTAGTCATACTTATCAACCCTGCCATTTTCTCAGGGAAACTCCCTTATTTATACGCAATGATGGTCCCTTATTTTCAAATGCAAACATTGACAGGGATGGCCCCTTTTAAAGTAGTAAAGTAGTAAAACCGCATTCTTTTATTCTGTGTTCAATAGCATATAAATATCATTTACAGCTAAGCTAAAGGTCTTTCTTTTCCATTTTTAGTTATTTTTGCTTTTCACTCTCACTGGCGCAGTGATGGCGGCAAAGACTTACAGGCTGTGTTTTTACCAGACGGGATAATCAGACCAGGCATGGTGCTTAGACAGATCCTGTGGTTTTAATACCCTGTCTGGCCTAACCTGGCACATGGGCGCACATGGACACACGCGCACACATGTGCATGCATGCACACACACACACACACACACACACACACACACACACACACACACACACACACACACTGGCCATTAGACTGTTTGCACTGCATTGTCATTCTCTATTCATCTGTGCATATTTCACCTGCTTCTAAAGAGATGAGAAGCGTTTGTGCTGCACAAAAGTAAACTGTGTACCTCACTTTAAAGCCATTGTTCATATGCTGTGTATACTGTAGAAGATAAGTAATTTTCTGTCTGTGTTCTCAGTGCTCAGCAAAGAATCTGAAGAACATCTCAGAACTGTTTTACTATGCCCAAAAGGCAGTTCTCCACCCCACAGGTCCCCTCTACTGTCCTGAGAATAAAGATGTAAGCATAAACTAAAAATACCGTGGAACCCGTTTAAGGTGGCCCCGCTTATGTCGACAACCCTAGCCTATCAAGTCCCGGTCCACAGTGTTCTTCTTATTACTAAAAAGTGTCAACTTAAGCCAACGTGGACATACATGGTCAACAAGGAGCGTCGACTTAAACGGGTTCCACTGTACCTCGTATCCCATTGAGATACTTTGTAGTTGTTTCCATTACTACAGTGTAGTAACTCGTGAGTGTTTGTGTTGGCATCTCAGATGAAGCCACTTTGTGTAAAAGCGCTCACTCGAATCTTCAAAGTGTCCGATTTGGACAACGACGGGATTCTCAACGATAATGAGCTCAACCTCTTCCAGGTAAATCCCATAGGCATCCTTATATTATGGACAATTCCAGTAAGATAATAATGACAATAAACAACATTTTGCTCCCACATAGAGAACATGCTTCAACATGCCACTGGAGCCGCAAGCATTGGAGGACGTCAAAAACGTTGTGAGGAAGAATATGACTGATGGTGTATGTCACAACGGCCTCACTCTGAAAGGTTGGCCTTAGGATGGCCTACACACACACACACACACACACACACACACAAAACAGAGTACATATACTTTTGTCAGTCTGTGCTCTACTGAGTGCTAGCGTCGTTTCTCATTGTGAAAATTCTCATCTACAGAAAAACTGTAGACACTACAGCGACCTACAAGACAATCGTGTTTCCCATACATTCATTTCGAAATAGATTTGGAACTACCTGTTTGCCCTCGCTCATAAACACATGATAACGTGTCTGGTCCAGCCTTCTCACTTTTTGCAAATGTGTAATGGCAAATTATGCAAATTGGATGATTATGTCAGCCCCCTCCCCCAACCCTGCGATCAACCACCGCCACACGTAGATTGCAGTTCGTGACAATGATTTAAGCCGTGAATAACTGCTTTTTATTGGACTTCCCTCTACAGGCTTCCTGTTCCTTCATACCCTGTTCATCCAGCGAGGTCGCCACGAAACCACGTGGACGGTACTGAGGAGGTTCGGATATGATGACGACCTGGAGCTCAATCAAGATTACCTCTTCCCTCCGTACGTCTCACTGGTGTTGACAGTCACTGCGTTTACATGCAGTCAATATTTGGTTTAAGGTCAATATTCATGTGTCTGAAACATTGGGAATAACCTGTTTACATGTGTGACGTGAAAAAAAAAAAAACCTGCACGGACAATGTTTCTACGCACGGAAAACATCATGACGCAATGCGCGTCATTTTCGCTGCTTCTTCCTGTATCCAAAAACAACAGCAACACCGGCACGACGGATAATGAACGCCGTTGTTTGCGTTTTGGTGCTGGTACTGACCCACCACCAGCACTTGACACTATTCTGTCTCACTTTCTTCATTAATGGAAGGCGAGAACGTGAAGACATAAGAAATGGAGCTGGAGCTGTGCCATCCATATGCACGCTGTATCCCTAGAGCCCCGCCGGACACTTTTGAAGATGCGTTCATACAAACCCTGCTTCGCATAGCTTCTTGCTCACTTTCTGTTACATTTTGCTATTGCGGTACTTTCTACCGTCAGTAAAAGACATAATGTTTGTCTTTCACCACACTAACGAAGTGGCTTGTTTCCCCCTCGCTCCAAAAGTGTGGGGTTTTCCATGTCGCCATGTTTACAAGTAGTTCCTGCCAAAGACACAAGATTCCTTTTGAATAGAACATGCGCAGAACACAAATTAATGTTCCTTTTGATCGGGATATCCTGATAGGCGTATACATTAACCAATTTTTGGGGTGGAAAAGGAGTAACCCAGGGGTAATATTCTGTTTTTTAAAAAGGGTGTTTACATGGCCGTGCGCAACCGGGCTCCTGCTAATATTCCGGTTATGATAGGGTTGTTTGACTGCATGTAAACATACTCAGTATGATCATGGGTGGGGTCTACTGTGAGCATTTTGGGTTATTTTGGACACATTGAAAAGAAAAAAACAATTAATAAAGTTGGATGCTTTCTAGAAAAAAAAAAATACAGGGGAAAAAGTCCTTTTATTTTATTTTTTTTGGAAAAAGTTTTTTGAAAAAAAGGTTATCTTATAGACATTACAAGATTAAAGTCAAATTTTAACAAGAAAAAAGTGACAAATTTAAAGTACAACTTGACAGCATCTTTTAAATTGGGGGTGCCCAAAGACCGGCCCGCAACTTGTTTATTTTTTATTGGCCCGCTGCAAAAAAAAAAAAAACTACTTGAAGGCAAATACTACTAATAGTAAATATTTAATTTGGTAACAGAAAGCTGAAATGTAAGCAGTGACTACACTAAATCTCATGAAAAGTTTATTTTAATAAGATTAAGACTTTATTCATTTAGTATCATTTTATGTGGCCCTAGTACAGTACTCCTTTTGTACGGTGGACCTTTGCTGGTGGCAAGACAGCCTGTTAGTGCGTTTGTGTTTGTGTTTTGGGCCTTGAAATCCCAGCTCTTGGTGTGTGTTACACATTCATTTGCATGTGATTACCACCCTGCTCCTGTCTACCTTGCAATAATTTTTTCCCCAACTTTGGACTTTAAACCATTTTCCTGTCTTCATCTCATATCGTATACTTTGCTCTTTTTTTAATTTTTTATTACAGGCTGAAAATTCCTCCTGACTGCACCACAGAGCTCAACCACACTGCCTACCTCTTTCTCCAGAGTGTTTTTGACAAGCATGACAAGGTATAATCCTCCATTTAACCTCTGCCCTGTCAGCAAAGCGGCTCAGTGTGCAGCACTCGCCATGAAATAAATGCTCCCTCACCCCCTGCATGTCAGTTGTGACCCCCTGCTGAGTCCTGATTTCACTTGTTGACAGGAGAATTAGCTGTAAGCTTAGAGGGGAAAGTGTGATCATGTGACATTGTGTATGTCAGGACCGTGACTGCGCCTTGTCACCTGAGGAGCTGAGCGACTTGTTTGACGTTTTTCCCTACATGCCCTGGGGTCCTGACGTCAACAACACCGTCTGCACCAATGACCAGGGCTGGATCACGTACCAGGGATATCTCTCACAGTGGACGTGAGTGGCCGCATTTCTCTTACTGTACCTTACATAACTCAATAATAATCATTAACGATTCAAAATTAAATATACAGTATGTGTTTTGTGTTGAATAAAAAAGATGGATTTCACTTTTTTAGTATTATTTATGTTTATAGACTTAATTTAAATAAATGTTATTTAAATTTGTTAGTTTTATAACATCTTAGAGTAATTTTCTTGGTTTCATACATTAAAAAAGTATGTATTGTTTTATTATGCTTTATTTTTAAGCATTAATTTGATTACTTACATTTTAATGACATGTATGTACAGTTTTTAAAATGTATTAATTTGGAAGATATTTTTAGTTAGGTTTTTATATTAAAGTTTTCTTTTTTCTGTGTTTTTATTTTTTTTTACTTTTTTTTTTTAGCTTTTGTGCACTTTTTTTTTTTACCCATTTATTAGCTTAGTTCAGTGTGCATTTTGTTATTCTTTGTGTGTTGAGCTTTAATAACATTTTAGTTTTGTTAGGTTTCTTTTAATTTATTCTTTAGAATCTTTTTTGTGTAATTACTTTTGCATTACATTAGTTTGAGTAGCAGTAGTTATGGTTTATTTAGTTCAATGTTTAAATATGTTTTTCACATTAACACAAATTAAATGTATTTAAGAATAATATATATATGTTGCACAGGTTAACAACTTATCTGGACGTCCAGCGTTGCCTGGAGTATTTGGCCTACCTTGGCTATTCAATCATTGCTGAACAAGAGTCCCAAGCAGCAGCCATTACAGGTAACTTTCACCTGCACGTTTTGACTGCAGGCATGCACGGGATCGGTGTAAAACTAATCCTGGAATGTGTGCGCTGCGTTTGTCCCCGCAGTGACCAGAGATAAGAAGATTGACTTGCAGAAGAAGCAGACTCAACGCGGCGTCTTCCGATGCAACGTCTTTGGAGATGTTGGCAGCGGCAAGAGCGGCTTCCTCCAAGCTTTCCTGGGGAGAAACCTGATGGTAAACCACAATCATAAAGAAGCCTTTGTCCCCAAACATGAATGATTATGTCATATTTCTTGAAGTACGGTACGTCTTGTTGTTTTTTCAGCAGCAAAACAAGATCAGAGAGGAACACAGATCTTACTACGCCATCAGCACAACTTATGTTTACGGTCAGGAGAAATACCTTCTAGTGAGTGTCTCTCAAGATTCATGGACTACTTTTTGCTTTAATGTTGCTAAAAATTATGTTTTAGTACCATATCATCCTTTAGTACCTCACTTTACAAGCCTGTTATGCTGCTGTGAATAAGACACTTACTGCATCACACTTGTGGGTCTAACGATCAGCTGTGCCTCTCATCAGCTGCATGAAGTGTTCCCTGACTTTGACTACCTGTCTGACGGCGACCTGGCCTGTGACATCGTCTGCTTGGTGTATGACGTCAGCAACCCTTACTCCTTCGATTACTGCGCCAAAGTCTTCAAGGTAGAATTCAGTGACAATCTCTCCTTTATTTTCTCGCTGAGCAGCATCTAACCCGAGCTATCCTCCTTTCCACTCGTAGCAGTACTTCATGGACTGCAAGATCCCGTGCATGATGATAGCGGCCAAGTCAGATCTACCCGAGACCAAACAGTTCTACACATGCAGTCCTTTGGAGTTCTGTCGGAGGCACAAAATGCCGCCTCCGCAGTCGTTCACCTGTAACACTGCAGGGGCGCCCAGCAAAGACATTTACACCAAACTCACCACCATGGCTGTGTACCCGTAAGTACGCATGCGCCACCTACATGTCCTGAATGCCAGCACAGTAATAATGTCACAAGCTGCTGATTAACTCATTCAATCCCAGCCATTTTTTAAAAGACATCCCCTCCAGGACCGGCCATTTTAGACGATTTTGACTGATCTTTCAAGCCACACAAAATATTGTCTTTGATGGCTATATAAACATGGAACCTACCAAAAGAAAGATTTCATCAGAAAAAAAAGTTTGATTTTACCTTTTTCCTTTCTTTAATAATCAGCAATAGAATATAGGTAAGTTTCAGGAAAATATCAGTTCCCAACAAGAAAAGGGAGAAAAAGAGCTTTTTGTGAAAAGATACATTTCATGCATAACTTTCACTGACACTGACAATATTTTTTGCTTTTGTGACAGCTCAAGTATCTAAACAACTTATTAAAAAACAGTTTATTTACAAATATAACACTGAACTATTTTCACATTTGGAATGGAGGTATATGTGCGTGTGCACGCGTTAAAATGTCCCTACAATGCGTAACCTCTGCAAGCTATACTCTCCACGCTCTTCCACTTCCTCCTTCCTGTCCTGTGTGATTGTTCTATTTATAAGATTGCTGCCAAGCTCTGACCAAATGCACTTCTGCCATCTAGTGGCCGTTTTTATGGATTAAAACTACTCTACAGCCACATGCATTAGTGGGGACTTGCGTCATCACCTCTTTTAGCCTCTCACGCCAAAAACGTAAAAGTCGTATGAATACGTCTTTCGATCAAGTGTATAAAAACGTATAATTACATCTTTGTTATTGAATGAGTTAATGCTATGAAGGGTAGAAACATATCTTTCCTCCAATTGTGGCCTCCGCTTTTAATAAATGCCACCCCTCAGTTAATCACTTGAGTAAACGCCACATCCCAAATCCTTTTGTTTCTACAACTGTAGGGGTAGGAGGCTAAAAAGAAATATGTTTCATCTTTGTTTTAATTTTGACTGCTACTACTACAAATGATATTTTTAGTAGATGCATTTTTAGTCAAATGCATTGGTGTAGTGTGTATTGACAGCACACAAGAACATCTTGTATTTGTGCTTGTTATGGCGGGTGTTTCACCACTTTGCTTTCACTCACTTCACACATTAGCACACTTCTCTGCCCTTTCATGCTTATGCACTCTGGGATTCGTGTTTGATCCCTGTGGAGGCCCCCCACAGCCAGCATGTCGGCAGTATCAGCACTTGTTTGTACCAGGCCGCATTTGACAAAATTTTCTTGACCTTAAATGTTGCACTTAAGTCTCTTCTTTGGTAGATTTCTAAGTTGGTGACAGCGTCTTTTAAAGTTGCTTTTCTTCCTCTTGGGTGCTGTGTGGGTGGGTGTGGTGTTTGCGTGTGTGTATGTCCTCCTCAGCCACGCACGACTGCGCTGCATGTGCACATGTAACCGGTGCACCTTCTGCTTGTGTCAGAACTTCCTCAACTCTGAGCTGCTGCAGACGGTCAGAGCCAAACTCCATGCTGTTGTTCTGCACAGGTCCTTCCACAGTCTTCTACCGACTCACCTTTACTTCATTCTCTGCTTTCACTTCCATGCTGTCAAATGAGTTGACAGAGTACAGGCCTCCGCCAAGGCTTAAACATTGAATCAATAAACAAATGAAAATGCAAGAACCTACATGAGACAAAAAAAAATTACAGCCTGATATAAAACTATCTCAACATTGGATTTTCCATGTTAAATTGCCAAATCTTTCATCTGGATGAGCACCAGCCACACTGAAAATACAAAAATAATCACAATAACGTAAAAATCATAATACGAAAATTTTAATATTCCTATAATAAACTTGTATGTTTTTGAGAAAAAACAAGTTATAAAATTCTGAGAATAAAGTTGCAATGTTTGAAAAATAAAGGTGTTTTTTTAATGTATTTTTTTTATAAAGTACAAGATACAGTGTATCAGAATTTAGTTAGTTAATGTTACGAAAATAAGTAGTCAGTGTTAGGAGAAATGTTTGTGGGTTTTTTTTCTATGCGAAATTCATAAAATTACCGTACAATAAAATAAAATGCTAAACTTTTTTTTCCCCCAGAACAAAAAACAAAAACATTTTTAAAAATTACATAAGTCTGATTGTTATAAGAATAAAGTCATAATTTTAATTCTGTTTTGAGGTTATTTTTTTGTCAAAATGACCAGACTTTGTTTTTTTTTCTGTCATACATATTATTTTATTGGTCATTGTATGACTGTATTCTCGTCTTACACTATTTCTGTGTGGCCCAAATAGTCCTTAATACACTGCCTTGTATTTGAATTACTTTTTCTTAATAATAGAAATTGGAAATTTTGAACCTTTTTTTTGGTGGATTGGCACCAAAATTTTAAGTTTCTATTTTGTAAAAAAATAACCTACATTAGTGTTCGAAATAATAGCAGTCCAATGTGATGAACCACATTAATCCAGGGCTTTAGTGTATTTTTTATTGCTACATGGCAAACAGCTTACCAGCAGGTGCAGTAGATTCTCAACACCAACACGACCCAGCATTCATGATATACGCAATCTTAAGGCTGTGCCATTGGTTGAAAGGGTGTGTTAAAAAAAAAATAGCAGTGTCTGCCGTTGACTTTACAAACTCAAAACTATTTTGTACAAACTTTTGTTTCTAGGATTTAGCAATCCTTTGACTCACTAAACTAATATTCTTTTTTTTTTTTATAACTGCTTCACATCTGTGTGGCATGGAGTCAACCACCTTGTGGCACCTTTCAGCTATTATTCCACTCCAAGAGTCTTTAACGACATTCCACAATTAATTTACATTTCTTGGTTTTGCTTCAGAAACAGCATTTCTGATGTCACCCCACAAGTTCTCGATTGGATTGAGGTCAGGTGATGGGACTGGCCACTCCATTACATTAATTTTGTTGGTTTGGAAGCAAGGCTTTGCTTGTTTACATGTGTGTTTGAGGTCATTGTCTTGTTGAAACAGCCATTTCAAGGGCATGTCCTCTTCAGCATAAGGCGACATGACCTCTTCAAGTATTTAGACGTATGCAAACTGATCCATGATCCCTGGTATGCGATAAATAGGCCCAACACCATAGAAGGTGAAACCTGGCCATATCATAATGCTTGCACCACCATGCTTCACTGTCTTCACTGTGTACTGTGGCTTGAATTCAGAGTTTGGGGGTTGTCTCACAAACTGTCTGGGGCCCTTGGACCCAAAAAGAACAATTTTACTCTCATCAGACCACAAAATGTTCCTCCATTTCCCTTTAGGCCAGTTGATGTGTTCTTTGGCAAATTGTAACCTCTTCTGCACATGCTTTTTTTTTTTTTTTTTAACAGAGGGACTTTGTGGGGGGGTACTTGTAAATAGATTAGCTTCACACAGACGTCTTCTGTCGCAGTGCTTACAGGTAACTCCAGACTGTCTTTGATCATTTGCTGAGCCTTTGCCATTCCGGTTATTCTTCGACCCATTTTCATGGTTGTCTTCCGTTTTCTGCCACGTGTCTCTGGTTTTGCTCTCATTAGAGATCAATTTAGCTGAACAGCCTATAATTTCGTGCACCTTTTCATAAATTTTCCCGCCTCCAATCAACTTTTTATTCAAAGTACGATGTTCTTCTGAACAATGTCTTGAACGATCCATTTTCCCCAGGCTAAAGAGAAATGCATGTTCAACAGGTGCTGGCTTCATCCTTAAATAGGGACCACTGATTGACTGAATGCCACACTGCTATTTTTTCAACACATCCCTTTCAACCAATTGCCCAATTGCACAGCCTTAAGAGTGTGTATATCATGAAGGATGGGTCTTGTTGGTTTTCTGAGAGTCTACTGCACCTACTGGTAACTTGTTTGCCATGTAGCAATAAAAAAAACTATACTAAAACCCCGGATTAATGTGCTTTGTCACATTGGACTGCTATTATCTTGAACACTGCTGTACCTTCATAGAAAAGTTTGAGTTGATTCATCAAAAAAAAAAAAAAAGTGTCCACACAAGCAGCCTTGGTGGAAGTCCTTAAGTGTTGACTGTAACCTTAACAGCATTTATTTTCAAACTTGTAATTAAACTTGTCTCTGTTACTTTCACATTCATTTGTTGTGGTCACCAGTCACATTCCCTTGAATTTGTCCCTCATTTTTTTTTCCTTAATCTTTACATTGTTTTGTTCTGTCCTCTGTTCATACCCGTTTTGTTCATCTGCTGTGTCTTCACAAAGACTGTCCTCAATCATTTTTTTCCCTCATCATCATCATCATCATCATCATCACCGCCGTCTTTGATCCCCAACACATCATTGATGTGTATTTGTTCCACGACATCTTGTTTGAAGGGTGCGATGTAATGTATGCAGTGCAAACAAAGCGGGTCAATGCTTCTTTCTTTCTCTTTGGGTCCCACAGACACATGAGCCAGGCAGACCTGAAGAGCTCTACCTTCTGGCTGAGGGCGAGCATCGGTGCCACAGTGTTTGCCGTCCTGGGCTTTGCCATGTACAGAGTTCTGCTCAAAGCACGGTGATCACTCTTATTACCACCCGAAGCATACTATGGAGATTTTGGACAATTGTTTGCGTTCATGTCCATCAAACACTTTTGAGATGAGCTCGAACAGAGACGGCGACCTCACACTCAAACCAACATCTTGTAGAAAGTCTTTCCAGAAGAGTAGAAGCTGTTGAAGCTGCAAATAAGGGGCAGCAACTCCATCTTGTCCTAAAACGTTTGTCCATATAGTGTAATCTGTAACCCTTACCAACTTTTCACTCCAAATTATACACTGTTCTTCAGTGTGACAAGTTGCAATATTCATTCATTTTCTATTTCAAAGAGTAATTTTGCTTTAATGTGCTTGGCTGCAAAAAAAAAAGGATAATATGTTTATGCTGGAAGATAGTGGAAGCTGCTGATAAATTAGAGTGAATGGTACATAAATGGCTATTTTTTTGGTTGCAATTGTCAAGATCTGTGAGAGAAGCAATATTTAGGTTAGCTATAGTGTACATACTGTAAATAACATAGTGCGTGTGTTTGACAGTACGAGTTTTGCCTTCCACGGCCAAATGTGCGGCTGCACATTGTTTGAACATGTGGGCAGGTTAGGATGCATTGCATTCAGCAACACTCGTTTGCATGTTTCATCATCTTTGGCCACATTCTCGTCAATGTTTGTCACCATTACTACATGCTCATGTCATGTCAAAAACGTCTTAGACGGGTGTCCAAACATTTTCCAACAATGGGTGTATGCGGATTAATTGATGGATGGGTGGGGGCAGTTTTCGACATTAAAGATTCTAAAAGCAATGTAATGCTGAACTATCTGAACAAAACATCCACATCTTAGAATCGAGTTATAGGTATCAGGGCAAATTATTATTACAATATACAGAATTAGAATTACAACATACCGAAGGCCAGAAGTAGCACTTTGGACACCCCTGTCTGAGACACTCCATTGAAATCCCAGCTTCTAGTTATGTATAATGCAAAAGATGCAATCAATGTGCAACCACTTGCAAGAAGGTGTATTTGGATGGATTGGATTATTTTGGGGGGTGGGGGGGGCGCAGATTGACAATAAATATGCATGCCATCTGGTTTGATAACATATTCTTGTCTATTTTAATTGTGTCTCAAGTCGATATTTCATAGGTGCCTTGTTCTCCTGCTCAAAGAACGACCTATTGACGGAAATACGAGCCGCTAGAAGTCCTATATTTGGGGTCTGAAGGTTCATACATGCAAACCAACAGGTGGCGCCAAAGTACTTCTCCCCAAGAGACTCTTGTTTTATTATAATGAGCCTGTTGTTGCTTCAGTGAGATTAAGAACACAATTATCATCATATGCGTCATAGCGTGGATGAGTGCCAGAGTGGTTCATTCCAACAGAGGGGGCATCATTGCAGAAATACGAAAAAATCTACAGTCCCTCCCCATGTTACTCATAATTCACTAGCTCTCTCAATTAACCTGCTGTTTTTACAGTATGTAAAGGTATTTTAGTGTCTCTTAAGTACTGTGCCATTGTTTTCATTGTTGAATTTTAACCCTTTTCAGCACAGGCATTCAAAGTCGGGGGGGGGGGGCAGCATGAGTGGCCGACAGCTCATTCTTTTTTGGCCCGCAGCATATTCTAAACACAAAATTAGACACGGCCTCACATCAAAACAATTACAAACTATTTGCTTCGTTTCCTATAACCAGAGCCAGCCCCACCCAAAGCGGCGCCTGAGGCAAGATTTTATATTACATTCATTTACATGGTTATATGTATGTATGCAAAACTATGTACAAAAATGATGGGGTCAGGGAAACTTATTTGTTATCCTTTGTAGTACAGTACAGTTGTTCCAGTTGTCACTGGTTCCAGAACTGACCACGATAAAACAATTTCAACGATATAGGATTCAATGTTAGTAAATGCAATATTTTTGTAGTCAGAGCATTGAAAACCTGTTTCTGACTTTCTAAATACGGTTTTTAACATAATTAGAGCCCTGTAGACATTAAATAACACCCATTTCGTCACCTTTACACTCCTATTATTCTTTGTTTACAACACATTGCTCAACACATGCTGCAGTGACTCGAGACGTCCGCTATGTAGCGAGCAAACCAGTTAGCCTCATTTCTTCTAAACTTAAGAAGCCAACAGCTTACCACTTCCACACGGAATGGGAGGAGTCTTTTTTTCCACTTTATCAAGTCGGACATGCCATGGCTGACTTCATGCAGTGTTAAGGTAATGTCATGTAAGGTAATGTCTGAATGTTTTGTGTCGTTATTGCCACTTAGTGACCAGAATACAATATAATAGACCATAGTCTACCATGAAACAGCAATCATATATTAATTCATTTCTGAAAAACTGCGATGTAGTGAGGGAGCAATAATCGAACCACGATGTTGCGAGGGATGACTTGGAATATTAATTGTGCATTGTTTTACATTTGAGTCAATGTGAACATTTTCACTTTAAGAGTTAATAGTCATAAAAGTTTTAATAGAATTATATTAAAGGGAATTGTTTTTTTTGTGTGCACCCTCTGGAAGCTACAGTGCCTGTCATTACCCAATTCGTCCACAACAGCGCTTCTGTGACATCACGTGCTGTGGTAGTCATTGTTTTTTAAATGTATGAACATAAATGGTCAATAACCATACTTCCTGTATGTAATACATTAGGGGGTTCATTTAATAGTGACTCTTATTAAAATACTTTGTTAGCATGCGGATGCATCTATCGTCTTTATTTACCAACACTGTGCTACGTAATAACTTGCGCAATAAACGTAGCGCAGACGTAAACGTCATATCTGGTCACGTATAACATACGCAAATACAATAATAGTTGGATTTTATAGTTTTTTTCTAAACGGAGAAATACCATCCATCCAAATGTCTTGCTAGAAAATGCTTTTCTCTATTTTTCAGTCGTGAAAAAATCTTAAAATAATTCATGGAACCAAGAAAAGAGTGCTTATAATTTACCCACTTGCACCATGGATGTGATATAAGAAAAAAAAAATCAATTATGTTGTAATTTCTCAAATCTTAACAACGTTTTTTGGGAGTGGGGGGGTGACTGCTACTGTAAAATAGATCAACAGATGGCATAGATTACACATGCCTAACGTGACTGCTAGAAAATAGACCAACCGGATGTAGACGCACTCTGCACATGCATAGAGCCAATTGCGTTTCCGGTACGGATTGCGCAGTGACAGTGCCCTTAGCATCTCCCTATATTGCCTAATGGACCAGCCGGCTCTACCCTTGACCTGCGTTGCATTGATTTGAGCATAATTAAGTAACAAAAGCTGAAAACTATCAAACAAAGAAGTAGTTCCAGGGACTACATTCACGCCTATGGACAATTTAGAGCAGGGGTGGGCAAACTTTTTCACTGGCGGGCCGCAGTGAGTTAACAAAGTCGGGCTGGGGGCCAGACTATATATTTGATAGATGCCCACTAGTTTAATCTTATAATTCTAACAGTCCACCTGGAATTATTTGTCTTATTTTATCTGTAAACGTGTCATACAATCTCTTCTTTGCACATGTGTCCCTTTTTTCAGGAGCACTTTAAACGTCAGACCACATCAAATAATGAAATTGAATTTTCCTTTTTTTTTTTTTTTTTTTTTTTTTACAGAATAAAACGTCCTGAATGTACATGAATAAAGGATGTGTGATATACAATATGAACTATGAACGATAAAACATCGACTATTAAAGAGTATGTGAACGTCCCTCTTGTGTTCCCAGACAGTGCAGTGGGTAGGTTCAAATTGTGTCACACATTTGTTGACCTGTGTTTGTTTGGCACCATGGCTGATGTAGTTGTAAGGATCACTCCATGTGAAAAGCTACTTAAACCATCAAAAGGTTGTCTCTGAGTGACTGCGTATGACTACTTTCAAGTCATGTTGCCAGCTTTTATGTTAAAACAGGGGTGTCAAACTCGTGCCATGGAGGGCCGAGACACTGCAGGTTTTCTTTCTAGCTAGTCACTAAAGCAGGTGATTTTAATGATCAACACCTTGAGGTGTTGAGGGAAGGAGCTCATCAATTAAATCGCCTGCTGAAGAAACTAGTTGGAGAGAAAACCTGCAGCGTCTCGGCCCTCCAGGGCACGAGTTTGACACGTGTGTTAAAAGCTTAAATTAAATACAACTGGCAGGCCGTAGTTTGCCCACCCCTGATTTAGAGAGTCTCCAATCAACCCAACCTGGAAAAAACAAAGCATGTTCGCTGTTCCCAGCTAACAAATTGTTTTCGTTTAAAGGAAAATGTTTTATCTTGGATGTTGACTTCATTGCTAATAATTCAATGAGACACTGAATTGGTCCTGTGTTTGGGCCAAGTTGTCTATTTTTTTTTACATTGTAACTGTGTTTTGCTTGTTTTTTTTTAACAGTTCATCACTTGGTTGTACAGTATGTTACTCTCCTGATATAGATTAACTTGCACACTGCAGCACTCATCAGTGTCACATCCCCCAGGCGCACACACGTTTTCACCCCACTATTATGTGTACACGATGTCTCCAGTTAAAGTGTGGGTGTTTGTCTGAATAGCACCTGTTATTTACCTTTTGTTGCACCGCTGCCAGAGGTGAGGTTGAGGGTGTTGGGTGGGACTTTATATCCTCTGGAATTTACAAGCATGGACACTCCCTACCCTCTGAACTTCAAAAGGAGGATAATATGCCACTTAACACCAGCAGTTATTTTGATTTGCACTTTATTTGATGATAACATAATCCTAAGGGCAAAATGTATTTCCATCGATCAGTGTTACAAAATAGTGTATCTTGTATTGTATGTATTGTATTGTATGTACTTTATTTATCCCACAGCGGGGAAATTTACTTGTTACAGCAGCAAGCAAGCAAGATAAGTAAAGAGAACAGTAAAGTAAAGTAAAGTAACGCATCGTGACTACAACAGGGACTACAACATCTTGCAGGCAACCTATAATCATAAACTCATTCTGAATAATATACAATCTTTTTGTCCTCTCAAAATGGCCGCCATACCCAATAGCATGTTTTATGGGCACAAGAAAAGCATGTTTTTAAATGTACCCCTTTATTGTGTTTTTAAAGGTCGAAATTGAGGGTTTAATTGATAGTTTCAGGTGGTTTTGTAGCAGTAATTTTTAAAAAGAAACAAAACAACACATTTTTCCAAAGTCCTTTCGAGAGGACATGAGGACTTACTACTACTACTACTACTACTACTACTACTACTACTACTACGTTATCCAATAAAATGATAAATATAGTTAATGCGACAAGTATGATGCAGAAATGCGTGTGTGGAACCAAGATGAAAAACTGCTTCTTGCAGTATCATTCATAATATGACTGAAAAAGTATGCCATGCAATGTACAAAATGCCAAACCCAAGAAAAGTTTAAGATGCTGCTTGTTTTATAAAATGTTTTTGTATTCCTCTTACCAAAATGGTAAAAAAGATTATTCAACTGGTGCTAGATGCCGTAGTCCACTGCGTACGCATCTGACAAAACCGTTGTGGCATATTGTTTTCACCAAAAACTATTATTTCATGACAAAAAAGGACAATAAAACATGTTTTGTAGATCGACGGGGCATTTTTGATTTGAGGCCTATGACTTCTACCTAACAACGACGCGCCACGTGACTCGGAAATAACCTGAACAAACCTGTTGCTTGACTAGCTAGCCAAAATGCTGTTTCACTAGTGCGGTTATATCATGGACCACAGCATTTAAATTGAAACTGAAAGGAAAACCATTAAGAATAGTAATATAGTTTAGTTTCCCTGGTTTGTAGGTAACTTTGTACAAACAAACGCACTTCATGACTTTGAGACGGTGTGAGTAGCCATCATCTGGTGATTGTGGAGGGTGAGGGGGGGAGCGCTTTTCCCATTATTCCCTCCCACCTTCCCTCATGTGGGACGGAACGGAGCTTCGGAGTTTCCTGGAGCTCCGCCAGACAGGCAGCTGAGGACGAGGAGGAGGACGCCGGTCATTCCCCATTAGGACTTCCACAAGGTGGAGACAGCAGCAGACGCTTTAACTGGGCTGTAACGGCTGGAAAAGACGTGCAAAGGTATTGTGACGCACTTTAAGAAAAATGAATGTAGCCATGCTGTGTCAGTGTCTACCAAGTGTGATCCTGCTTGAGAGCAATGATCGTGGTTTCAGACATTGTTACATGTGGAGTCACTATTTGATGATGTCATTTTTTGGCTTTCAGACTCCTCGCAGCCGCTGCTGCTGCTGCTGTTGCGCAGCATCCTGCTTCTCAACTTGGACTGTTGCCTGCTCTCCAGCTTCTCTCCTAAGCACAGCTACTTTTATTTGATTTCTTTGGCATTTTTATGTCAACTTTTCCTCCGTGGATATCTTTGTGGAAGTACCTTGTTCAGTGTGTTTTTTGCTTGAACTCATCTCGTGGTGATGATGATGATGATGGTGATCAAGATGCTCCCCTTCAAGCCGTCCGTAGTGTTTGACACACTCCAAGGAGCAATATCGGATTGTACTCAAACCATGCGGAATCATTGGTAAGGTGTATTTTTTCGGCGGCGTGTCTGGAGAAGACCAGCCCGAGGATGGCAGGAGGGAACCGGGAGCTGACGGTCACCTCCTCCCCCGCAGTCGCAGCCAATGCCGAGGGAGAGGAGATTGAAGTGTTGGAGAGCACCGATGTTCTTCCTGTGGCTCCGGAGGACGTGAGTACAGTGTTTGAACATCTCAGTCAAGTTTTTACACCCGGACAAAAGTGTCGGGACACATCAGGTGTCAATTTTATTTGATCATTCTTGACTTCCAAACTTTCTAGGAAGACTTGGGGGGAATATTTTTTGTTCCTGTTCCGATATGACTATGCCCCAGTACACAAAGCAAGTTGCGTAAAGGGATGCTTGGACGGCATCAGGGAACGCTGACCTCAGCAGTGTTCTTTTCAAAATGTGTGGCACGACTTCCTTTGGAATGCACTAAAACACTCCAGGGTCGGCATGGCAGCTTGAGAAAATAAAGAAAAACATTTTCCAAAAGACTAAGCTAATTTCAGTTATGTCAAATGCAAAAAAAAAAAAATAAAAAATGAAACCAGAAAGGGATACATACTAGATGACACGTTTTCCGAACCTGCTGACCAATTCTGGGGCCTAAGGCGAATGCAGCCAGGGGCCCTCTTCATATGTTCTTTTAACACAAAAAAGCAGGAAAGGCAGCCTCAAAGGCCCCTATTAATATACAACTTTGCACTAAATTAATATGGGATGAACACAATGACAAAATGAAGTTTCAGATATAAAACCAGTGTCAAAATGCCAGATATTTATTTTTGAACAAAAACAACCCAGACATCATCACAACAGATGTGTGTGTGTGTGTGTCTATCAGAGAGAAAGAGAAAGCGACAGTGTGTACTTTATGTATTGAGGGTGAAGATGAACAATTACAATGTAACAAAAGCAATTACTAAACAATACATGCCAACAGTCATAACAATACACAGTGTCAGGATTTCCATGCCTTCCATTCATATTGTACAAATACATAATGTGGATGCTCATTATCTGGTTGAAGTCCATCCATACTGTTGTTCATGTTTGTCATTGCATAAATATCAAAGAAAGAAAGTCCTACTTGTTGCTGTAACTTCTCACTGGACTTCACACTTGGAGTGTCGCCACACCAATCTCAGCATCCGGGAAAGGTCCGTGGTAGTTAGCGCCGGCTCGTTGACAATTTTTCTACCGACACCGTAAAAGAATGTTGAGACCTTCGACAATGAGGTAATATATTTTTTGGCGTCCTTTCACCGTTTCCTCTTCTCAAACCCGCTCTGGTAAATTAGCTTCATTTTAAGTAGCTTCACACTTCTTCTCAAAGGCACATTACCGCCGTCATCATGGAACAGTCCATTATAGTGCAGGGGGGGGGAGGTAGATAATATGAATTTGGCTTTCAGATGGATTTCTTTTTTGTTCTGTTTTTTGTTTAGTATGCTAACATAATTATACATGAATATATATGGCTGCTGCTGGCAGTGGTGGCCCTGGCCCGTGCTGGTTGGGGTGGGGGCAGCTGGTTGGGGGCCGAAGGCAATTGCCTGCTTTGCTGTAATGGTAGGTCCGCCCCTGCTGCTGACTAAGAACCTGACAACGGAGTGAAAATTTAAAGTTGAGGTGCACTCAAAACTTGCTTATTTTTTGCAGTGTACAGTCACCACCGTATCATAAGAAAAATGTCAAACGATAACTGTACAATGTTAAGTTCATGAAAAATAGTGACAAATTGAACCCTGCACTCACCGAAACATGGCAGTGATAACAATTGTGGTGATTTAGACACCACATGATTAATCGACATCAATAAATAATTCACTTTATGTTTTATTTACTTGGAGTAATTTGGCCCCATAATTATAGCTCAGCTTCTTGCTTTGCAGCTGGTATGTGTCAGAAGCAAAACAGAAGGCGTGCAAGACGCTTCCCATGCTAATTAACAGACGTGATGGCAGATATGAAAGGTAACGCTTATTATTGGATTTCCATAGTTTTCCTGCACTTTGTCAATATTATCTGTGTAGCACAAATTGTGCGCATATTTTGCAAACAGGACATCAATAATGATGTCCACTGAAAATGGTTTTACGGGATACAATTACAGTTACTATCAAAAGCCACTCATTAAAGCATGATATTCATGTGTGGTTTTTGTGCCCTTATTTTCTCTAATACCCCGGATTAAGTCATCAATCAAAAAAAGACGTGATCCAAGATTCATTTTATGCTTTATTTAATAATGTAATAATTAAAACCATGGAATTTCCATTTCAAAATATACGCAGAATACAAGATCCTTGCAAACATCTCTGCAGGTTGGGAGAACGTGTCATGTAAGACTGTGCCGCGGTTTGAAAAACCATGTTTTAGATGAATGAAAGTAGAAAATCTTGCAACGAGAAGCTGTAATGGCCAGTTGTTCCCATACTTATGTCAACATAGCGCATCACTGTTGACTTTCTTTTCTTATTATCACACAGTTTAGTGAAAAATGGGTTTAAATATGATACTAGAGAGGAAAAGACCGCAACTTGGTACAGTATTTATTGGCTCACGCATATTGTAAGAATAAAATGAATACGGCCTGCATCAGTTTCTCATTGGAAAAACTTTTGGCTATCTGCGGTCATACAAATGAGAGAAGCTAATTGTCGTATGCTTTCGTATTGTCTTTGGCTGAGGCTCAGTGAACACACTGATTAGATAATAAGCGAGTGGCACACAACCTATTTATTCGGACAGTATTTTTAGTATCAGCCTATCCAAGCAGGTGCTCCATGCGTGCGGTCCCATCTTTTTGGCACCCGCTTCTTAGGCAGTTTTATTTGACTCATTTTCCTCCAGTTCACTCACATTTCATTTGCTTCTTTTCTCTTCTCCTTTCTCAGCAATGGAAGGCTCTGTTCGATAAGGTATGTACTGAAGGATGTGTGCATGTTCCCTCATCTTATACGTGTACTTGACCGATGTGTTAGTTGTTATTAGCTGATGAAGGTCAACAATGTGCTTATTGGTCTTGATGGTAGAATTTAATACATGGACTGTATGAGGGTGGAATGGATGGATGGAGGTTGGATGGAATGAGAATGTTTGAAAGTCTACTTACATAGTCTCATGACTTCCAGTGACACCTTTGCTTGTGTTCCCATTTTTACTTACTTCAAACGTTTGGATTCTCACATAAAAAACAAAGAAAAAGCAAAAGACACACCCAGACATTCCACTATATGCTGACATCATCTCAGTCTTGCATGACTTTTGAGGCCTATTGTTCCCCCCAAAATATGATTGCAATGTCTGAATCTGTGTTCGATTTTCACCGAACGCCACCGAGCTCCACAACATTTGTGTTTACAAACCAGTGCGGTTAGATTTCTATATGTCAAGCGTGTTGTTGAGGACTCAGCTGGTGGAGACTGGATGCTCCTGTTTCCTGTCAGCTCTGTTTTTGTTTAGGCTCATTAGGCAAATGTATTTTTAGATTAAAATTGTGCCTCATGCTGCCTACTTTAAATCCTTCTTTAAAAGCCTGCTGGCCCGCTTTAAAAAACATGTAACCAGGCTGTGACTTTGTCAAAGCAAACTCCTGCAGAGTGACACAGGAACAGGGACACACTTTAGGTTGTGGGTGTCATCATTGACCCTGATAATACAATTAGTGTGACACACAGTCCTGGGTGCACACATCTATCAGCCACACCAGTTTGGTAGTAAAACCAAGAGGGGAACACAGACCAGCTGATGCAAGCAGCAGGTTGGGCTGGCAGACGGTGAACGGGCCCCCCTACTAACACACACACATACACACACAGTCTACACTCTGCACCTGCCTGCCCTGGGGCCCCATATTTGCTCTTAGAGGGAATTGTATGCATGAATATGTGTGTGTGTGTGTGTGTGTGTGTGTGTGTGTGTGTGTGTGTGTGTGCATATGAGATGTTAAGGGGTGAGTCAGAGGCTCGTGTCAGGCTTGAGTTGAGGTCACATGGGATTACGGGAAAGCCAGACGGGGGGGGAATGTGGCGTTCCGCTGTGTGTTGCTAATAGAGCATCCTCCATGAACGCACATAAAGTCTTAAGTCTTCCTTTATGTTGCCGCTTTGAATTTCCCGTAGTGAATGTCAGTATGAAAAAGCGGGGGCTCGTCCAAATGGTGAGGTCGAGGCCCAGTCTGGCGGTTACAAATGTGCTGCCGCTCTTTTACTCAACTCGCCTCCCCTCGCCTCACAATGAGTTGGGGGCTTGGGGGTGGCGGCGAACGCTAACCCCTCACCATCATCTTGAACACAGGTTGTAGATTTGTGTGTTCAATATGTTGTTAAATCCAGGGTGCATTCCGGTATTGGATGTCTACACAGCAATAGCAAGACAGAATGCTCTGTATAGTTTTGGCAAGTTTCTTCATGTACAGCAGTTCAACACACACTAAACCTTTCATATACTGTATGTACTGTAATATCATTTTTACTGAGCCTGTACATGCTGCTATCAATATCAGGGTTTTAGACCATCGGTCGTGGAGTCAAAGTGCTGTGTTGTGCTCTTTGGGTTCCATCCCCAGAGGAGGATTTTGTTGCTCTGTATGTGCTTTGCTTTGCATGTAGGATGTTTGAACATGAGCTGAACACAGGCAGACGTGATGTCTTATGAAGTACTGTAGATGAGCCCTCTGAAAATCTGCAATAATGATGCAGTACGACGTAAACGTGTTAAACAACAGTACTAAAGAAAAGAAACTTGGATATACTTTAGAGTAGTCAGTGCACAGCTTGTATATGTATCTACTGAAAATGGCACAACACACAGCCATTATTGTCTTAATAACTGGCAACACAAGTGAGTACATCTCACAGTGAACATGTTCCAATTGTGTCCAAAGTGACAATATTTAGTGTGAGCACTGTTATCTAATCCTCATGGGCCAGAGCTGCACAGGTTGTGACTGGAATCCTCTTCCACTCCTCCATAATGACATCACCGGTGAAGCTGGTGGATGTTAGACGCCTTGCACTCCTCCACCTGCCTTCCTTAAGGATGGAAAAACTGCCATGCAGCCCCATGTAATGGATGCCAGCAGGAGTGGCTGTCCATGTACACTTCACTACCTTACGCCTTAAAGAGCTGCGCTGGATGATGAGCTGACAGCAGAATGTCACAGTACAGTGTTCCTTCAATGAACCGCAACTCCCCAGTGTTGGTAGGACTCATGCAGCCCCTAGACCAGGGGTGTCCGAACTTTTTCTACCGCGGGCCACCTACTGAAAAATGAGAGGAAGCAAGGGCCACTTCGTTATTTTGTAATATGGTAAGAAGTTATATATATTTCAAGAAAAAACGGCATCTCAGCTTTGTGACATAGGTGAAATATTGTATTATTAGCATGAACTTTGGTCTTTGCTCTTTTTTTCCCGTTTTTGTGTTGTTTTTTGTTAATTTTCCAAATAATTTAATTTTCTTCTTAAGTCATTTTTTTCATTCAAATTTTCTTCTTGTAATATGATGATTTTATTCCCATAATATTTGACTTTATGCCCATAATATTATACATTTTCCCAACCTTCCCAATTTTCACAAAATTTGAACTTTATTTTAATTTGAACTTTATTTTAATTTATTCGGGCCAGTGCACATTAATGAACAGTCTGATACTTTTGTACAGGCTGTAAATGAGCCAGATTCTAGCATATTTGCTAATTTTTTGCTAATTTCCTGTAGTCCCGAGGCAAGAAAATAAAAAAACAGAAGGACAAAATTCTAAAATGACCAAAGTATTATGACGTTATTCTTGTAAAATTTAAATGTTTTTGTCATTAAATTACAACTTTTTTCTCTTTAATATTTTGACTTTATTCTTGTAAAATTAAAGAGACATGAGTTGGGACATGACTGTAGTCCAATAACAGAGACTTACCCCCGACTTGGTCTCCTAAATCCAGTTCTGGTCAGATTTCCGTGATGAAAAACGTAGTTCCGCTTAGTTGCTGGCGACAATTAAGTAAAGAGTTTGGATTCTCAAAACAATATGCGTTCAAAAGGTTAATACATTTGCATCACAAAAATGCCTTCTCAAAAAAATCAGACCTCACAAAACGCTTGGTGTGATATACTTGTCTCCTGCCGTATTCCTGCGTACTGTTGCCTGTGCGTTCATGTGTATGTGACGAAGACTCATTGTTTTGAGAAGCCAAACTCTTAACTTAATTGTCCCCAGCAACTAAGCGGAACTACGTTCTTCATCACAGAAATCTGACCAGAACTGGACTTAGGAGACCAAGTGGTCTCCTAAGCATTGCTGATGGAGATGTCATACAACTTCATATCAAAAAATTCAAACTATCGCTTTAATGCTGATTTTTTACATTTTTGCTGCTATTGTTTTTTTTTTTTAAGTTTTCTAGTTAAATGATTTACAGCCATGAGCCATAAATGGCCCCAGTGCCGCACTTACCATAGACCATGAAGCTACCACCACCATGTTTGACTGTAGGCAAGACACAATTATCTTGCTACCCCGTTGCCAGCTATTTAGACAGTAATGACTAATAACGTGTTGAATGATGTTTTAAGTCATTATAAACTATCTATTTATATATATATATATATATATATATATATATATATATATATATATATATATATATATATATATATATATATACACAGTACTCTTATACAAGTATATCCAAGTTTCATATCCATAGTATTTACTGCACCTTGAGAAGATATACTGTAATAAAAATGAAAAATGGTTGCTGAAACATGAGGAGTGTACTCACTTTTTTGAGCTACTGAACTGTATTTTATGCACACAAAAAAAGAACAAAAAGGAACTGTGCCGAGGTATTGTGACCTCACTAAAGTGTTGTTTCGTGTTGTTTTTGTTGTGAGGATTTCAGGGGATTTGAAGATGGACCCTGATGCACATCCGGGATTTATCTGATAAACCATATCAAGCTTGTTCAGCTCACACCACCATGCGAATCTGTTTTGCTCTCCCCAGAGAGGAATCTCCTACAGATTCCCTTTGCGGCTTGATACTGCAAGTGATCCTGTGCAAATTACTGACACTGGAAGTTCCCAGTGTGAACGTAGTTTTTTAAAAATCATCCAGGTGGGTCCTTCTGCAGTCTAATGCTGTAATTTAGAATGATCGTGGGTTGTCAGTGAGAATGAAAGCCCTGTGTGTGTGCCACAGTTGCCTTCTTGTTGACAGCCACCCCGCAGTGTTGGAAATGCCCCAGGCATGCACCCACGCAAGCTTAGTGATTAAACACTTTCACATGGCTGCATGTTTTGATGAAATGGCTTTTCTTGTACGATACAGGAAAAAAAGTATTTGAGTGTGAAGACTTCTGACTGTAGAAGGTAGACTGTAAACACAAGTCATGTGCTGTATTATTGTTAGATTACAGCTAGATTACACAAACCACAAGGCCAATGTCCATGAATCTTTGTGGAGTGGTAAGGAAGAACCCATACCTTTTTGGTGCAATCTGGATAAAAATGCTGACAGAATTGATTCAGTCACTATTCAACAGTCCCCCTGCCCTGAAATGCAAATGGTAGCGTTTTGTGTATCTAATCAGTTCATCCATAAAACATTATGTAGTTATCTTTCAACCCAAAAGTAGCCTGCGAAGTAACCCATAGATTAGCAAACATAAAACAAAAATACAGTCGTCCCTCGTTTATTGCAGTTAATTGGTTCCATACCTAATCGCGATAAGTGAATTTCCGCAAAGTAGAATTCAATATTGATAAATGGAATATTTTTCTTGTTAGAGCATAGAAAACCTGTTTATAATTTTCAAGATATGTTTTTTTACCATTATTACAGCCCTCTAGACATGAAATAACACCCCTATAGTCACTTTTACACTTGTATTATCCAATATAGGAGGCATAATAATAGGAAGTAAGCCATCTTAGACATAAATAAGATAAGATAGACTCATGTTAGCATTGACAGTGTACTTCCTGGTGGCTATTGTCTCATAAATGTAACGTTACTGACACCTAGAGACCAGTGTAGAATACTACTCTACTGTCACTGTTTATGGTTAAGGAGAGACTCACAATGCACTTCAATCGCTTTATTAACAAGCAGAGAACACATGCAGTCAACATTCACACAGGAGCTGCTGTCGGCCACTCTTTACACTGCTAACCTGCTGCTAGCACTCAGCTAACAGTCAACTCTAGCTAGCTGTCGTCACACACGTCACTTCCAAGGCCCTGCTTCTTAAAGGCCCACACCAGTCACAGATACTGTATTACACTTCATATTGTTTCTTTTGAATGCCTTATATTTGTATTTTTGTTCATTTAGCCATTTTTATGCTTGAAAATGCTTAATTTACGCCATGAATATGTACAATTTGCTTGAATATGCATTTTTTTATTCTAATAATAGACCATATTCAACCACAAAACAGTGATAATTTATTAATGAATTAATTTGAAGAAAAAAAACGCAATCATTAGGGTACGATGTTGGAACCGCGATGTAGCGAGAGACGTCTACAACAATTTTCTTTTCTTGTTAGAGGAATTTGTTTTCTCTTTTTGTCATTTTCATTTACAATAGAACTGTTACCCCCACTAAAAAAATAAAAAATGCCTGTGATTCTTACTTTTTGCTTCCATGGGGGCCAAGTTGGGCAACATCAGTCCCAACTGCTGGAGGTGCAGTGGCAGTTGACATCCACTTTGTCATGTGTACTACCGCCACGTACATGACTGCAGTTGAACGGTACAACTTTTTCCATTTTTCCTGATGACTTTGTTTCTCTTCATCCATGTTGTCTATGGCATGCTGATATGCTTCTCGGCATAATTGCCATCGACGTGTGCACAGATGGCGGGGTCACACTCTGCTGACCTGCTCATCCAACATTCCCAGAATGATTGACGCCAACTGAGTCATGGGGATCACAAACTGTTTGGAAAAGCTGCACATCACCCGCGTCGCTCTATTAAAAAAATATCACACGGTATCGCCAACGATTTAATTTAAAGATTTTTATCAGATCTCATTGTTCTCTCATGCTGCTCCTCTTCTGGGCTCTAAATAGATTGTCATACTCAAAGGCAGAGTTCCAGCTGGCGGAGTGTAAAAACAGTTCCCACTTTTATGTCGAGGTAAAAATAGCTGACGCGCCTGTTGATTGGTAAATGGAGAAAAAGAAGATGCGTTTAGCTGTCTTTGGCTTTCCAGTTAAGTCACACATATGATTAGAAAATACCTTGTTTCTTACGTATTTGCTGAACAGATACAGTATGTCATCCCAGATACATTGTAACATTTGAGGCTATATAACTAGAAATGACAACAATACACGTGTTAATTGTAGCGGATGCCGCTGCTGGACCTCATCTCTGCATCCTGCAGTATTACACTCCACAGTCTCCACTTTGCTTCGGCCGTCTGTTTCCTTGCTGCCTTCAGTCTCCTCTGGGATCAAATTTGTGGTGGCCAACAGCCACATGGTGAGAAGTAAATACAGGAGACCCTCTGTCTCCTCCACACTTTGTTAGCGTCTTTTGCTCTGGCAGATGCCTTCAATGCGGTATGGTTTTCGCAATACTATTTTGAAGTGGAAAGCCATGGTGAGTGCAGCTGAGCCGACCACTGTGGAGAAGAAAACACCGCAGGTCAATTTTTGCTCACATGTGATGTGAACAGAACAATTTTGATTTTTTTCAAACGCGACTCAGGCCTCTTTCATACAGTATGTATAAATCCGATCTGTATTCGATGCTGCTGCAGTCTGAACGTTCTGGTCTTGTATATCCCACCTATGATGTCATCGAAAGGCAACAAACCTTACAATTCATCCCCACAATAGACAGGTGTGAAAATAAATGGCAGACGTAGAAGCAGAAAACAGTCAGTGGGAAACTGTCATAGTCAAAATTCTTGGCCTCTTCCTTCTTAATCTCCTACACCACATTACTTGGTTGAGAAAATGTTGACTCCGGTTTCACAAAATCCTTGAAATTGCCACAAATGCGACAGGACTATAGCAAACACACAGCACAGTGTGTGACCTTGTGTTTCGTCACTTCCTTGACACATTGCATTCACGTTATAAGTCACATATTTTTTGGTAATGTGAACGACTCCATAAAAAGATAGGATAAAAAAAACAACAAATTGGGCATTATACCCTTGCAGTATGTACATAGCCTAAGAAAAGCATCTTGTTGTTTTTGTAGCTGAGACACAGTACCGTATAGGGCACGGGTCACCAACGTGGTGCCCGCGGGCACCAGGTAGCCCCTCACGACCACATGAGGTGCCCGCAAGCCTGCTTTTCCTTCAGGTTTTCAGTTAATAATGAAAGAACAGTAGAAAGAAATGCATTCTGAAATACAAAATGTGAGTTGTGGATACCAGCATTTTGTTCATGTTCTGGTAAAACAAGCATATTCGCTTTGTTTGGGTTTAAAATAAGCTCTGAAAATAAATGTTACAAAAATGAGTAGCTCTTGGCCATTTTCATTTTGTAAAAGTAGCTCTCACAAGGAAAAACGTTGGTGACCCCTGGTATAGGGCATAGGAGGATGTTCAGGATCCTTCAAACACACAATACTATACAGGGTTTCCCCTAGGATTTTTTTGAAGCTGTGGTGGCGGGCTGCATGGGAGGCAGACTGCCGCCGCTGCGTCGTGCCACTGCTGCGTCGCGGTGGCAGGAAAATTTAAAAAAAATATTTAAATTTACTGTCGGTAATAATGTCAACATCAGGGTTGTTTTCACAAGCTTGAACAACAAATTGGTTAATTAAATTTAAATTTCTTTCTCTCGGCTTTTCCTTCCACTCCTTATCTGGCAAGTACCAACAGGGCAGACGGGTGATTTCGGTGCAGTGCAGTGTAGTGAAACATTTTTATGACATTTGATAGATATTTTCTTTCATGATGGATATTTATTTCAAATTAAATGTGTTCAATATGGGATAAGCGACGTAGAAAATGGATGGATGGATGTGGTCAATATGTAAATAATAGGCTATACATTTTTCAGCCTGTGGGCTACTTTGTCCCAAAGATCTACAGTACCTCCTACTATAAAAATAGAGAATACAGTATATAAATGTATTTATTTTATTTATAAATAGAAGTATTTATGTACATGTACATGTATATCAGGGGTGCACACAATCAAAATGGTCTATACCTTACTATAAAACATATAGCATACAGTATATAAAATCTAACCAGTAAACTTTGCAACTACTAAACTAAATACTCATGATTAGTATTTCACATTCACAGTTTCAAAGTTTACAGGTCACCAAAATAGTTGATATCGTTCAGTAATTCACAATTCAAACGACCCTGCACCACCTGAAGCTGAATAAAAAAGCACCCCAGACCATGATGGACCCCCCTCCACTGTGCCATCTCAGGTGGGATCTCCTTGTCATGCCAGTAACGTTGGAAGCCATCTGGACCGTCAAGGTTACATTTTTTCCTCATCAGAGAATAAAACTTTTTTCCACCTTTCAATGTCCCATGTTTGATGCTCCCTGGCAAAGTCTAAACGGGCAGTTTTGTGGCGTTGAAGGAGACGAGGTCTTTGAATTAGTTTTTTTGTTTTTTTAAACCCTTTTCCCGCAGATGCCGTCTGATGGTTATTGTGTTGCAGTCGGCACCAGTAAGGGCGCCCTGGAAGACCGCCCTGTGTCTTGATGGACAGCCAATCAGATCCTCCGGCTCAGCGTAGGTGTGATATTTTTGAGTCTACCACTTGACTTTTTTGTTCCATAATGCTCAGGATCTTTCAAAAATGTAGAATGACTGTCTTACTGCACCCAACCTCAGCAGCAATGGCACGCTGCGAGAGGCCTTGCTTATGCAGCTCCACAATCCGACCACGTTGAAAAAGAGAAAGCTTCTTAGCTTTAGACATCAGGAAGACATGACAGTGTGAATGCTTGACAGAAAATGAACATTTTGAGCAGATTTTGGCTTTTATAGCCTGTGGTCTTAATCTTTTGATCAGGTGATGAAGAACCTATTTAATTTTTTTTTGTTTAAATTAAGGTTTCAAATGCTTTTTGTCTCAATCCCTCTTCTTGCTTTTGCATATTTTAGCTCTACGTAAAACCTCATTAAGATGCAAATGTGCAAAATGCAAATTCTAGCAATTTTTCAACTGGTCTTAAGATTTTGATCAGGCGTGTATTACGTCCAGTTAGCATTTGCTATACATTACACGTACTATATGTGAAAAATTAACAGGATTATGTAAAATACAATGCAGCCTTAGTCAAGGCAACATTTTAAAAAGCTTTCAGCAATGGGCACATTTTCCAGTTCATCGTGAAATATCAGTTTAACAAACAAAGAAGCGTATCCATGAAACAGTTGACTTTTTTTCTACGTAAGTAGCCACTACAAGTGAACGGATAACTTTTGTTATAGCTGTAGGCATCTTACCGATGAGGTAGTTTATCCATAATCGTAATAATAAAGGTGAAAGTTGCATTATCTGTGTGTGGCTGCCGACATCTGTTCTCCGCGGCACAAGAGCAAATCGAGGGGCTTAATGTCAGCTGACTAATGTCATATGACATCTACGAAATGACGGTTATGATGTAGGTGACACGCGACCAACACTAACTTTGCGATTGTCGTAATCGGTACCCCTAGGATATTAGGATATATGTCCTTTCATACACTGTATTACTTAACATTGTTTTCACGTAAAAAAAAAACAAAACATTTCCAAGGGGTGGCAGCTTTTATTGAGCCGTGGCGCCCCGCCATGATCCAGTCCATGTAGCGGAAACCCTGCTATAGTTGAGGCCACATCCCAAGTATAGGGCTCTGTTCACACTGCAGGGACATTCAGATTTTTTTGCTTATATGTGACCTGTATCTGATTTTATATGTACAGTATACAGTATATACACAGGTATATACAGTATATATATATATATATATATATATATATATATATATATATATACACAGTCAAACCTGTCTTAGCGGCCACATTTATAGAACAGCCATCTGCCTATAGCAGCCACTGAAAAATCCCCCCCAGCAAATTTACATGTTATAGACCCTGTGTATAGCAGTCACCTGTCCAACGCGGCCAGCGGCCACCCATTTTGTCTCCCTTGGTCAATATCTGACTGCATATAGCGGCCAAATTACCAACTCAAGTAGAAGCTTCATGCACGAAAAAGTTTCGTTTTTCAATCAATGAAGCCGTCGTGTGTAGACTTTAATTACTGAGTCCTAGCTCAGTCACAATCATTCACAAGATCCACACAAACTGTCAGTTGTTCCACATAAAAAAGCCGTCTTCTTTTGAGCTTGCTAATTCCTGGTCAAACATGTAACTTTAAGAGCATTTGCACCAAACATTACCGCAAATTAGGCTGGGAACAGGACGTGCTCTGAGCGACGCTACAATAAAAAAAAAACATACGCTAGCATGCATGCAGCAGCGGGAGCAAAACTGAGTTCGGTTGTACTTAATTGAAGTATTTTAGAATGTACTCACGTTATTTTTCATCAATCCTCATCCACAAATCCATCAAAGTCCTCATCTTCTGTAATCGACACAAAAAAAGCCGTCTTCTTTTCTGTTCGCTACTAGTCTGTTAACTTGTCAGTGTTATTCAGCTCCGAAGCAAAGAAGGAAACTTCTCCTGTTGCTTCTGCCAACTTTATTTACAGAACGCAGCCACCAGACAGCAGCTCAGAACACACACACATCTCTCAGCATCGTCTCTCCTTCCTGCTCGCCCACAAGGCAAAGGTTAAACAAGCCCCACTACATAGATGTCCAGCCAATGCCTGTAAGAAATGACACCGTTTATTTCCTGGTGTGCACTGGTCAATACTGTAATGCTGCTTGTTGTGGGGAAGGAGAGACTCACGTCGCCGATGCACTTTAATGGCTTTATTAACAGCGGAGAACACTGCAGGACTTTACATCCACGCCAACATAAACACACTTCCCAACTCTCTCGAAACTCACAGCTAGCACTGAACCTAGCTCTCCTGCTCGGGACGCCCGCCGTCACTTCCCGTCACTTCCTGATGAACTAAAGCTGTAATGACACTCTGCCATATTTTAAAAAGTAAAATATTAAAAACAAGCGTAAGACATTACTAGCACAGCTTTGTTCTGTGGGTCGTGGATATATTCTATCAGTTATTATTAAGCCTCTAGCTTCCTTTTAGTAAGTAAAAACCTTGGCTATGATTGCACTACATTGTCATGTAGACCTACAAAGTACACTTGGAAGAACAAGAGGTGAATAAATGTATTGCAACTGATGTGAAACTGATGGGGGTAGGATTAAATAAGCTTTGCTTCTTCCTACTCCTTTTTGGACATGCAAAATTGTGAATTGTACTATGTGATGTGCTACTGTTTGACTCATGCATGTTCGGGATTAAAACCATGAACCATGATAATAACAAGCCTCGTAGTGCTGTACAACTTTTATCCGCAGCCCGCAGTGTCCTCTACTGGTCAACATTATTATTATTCCCCCCCCCCCCCCCCCCCTTTTTTTATTTTTTTTCCTCTACTGGTCAACATTCAAACTGGACGCCAACCTGTCTATAGAGACCACCTGTCTATAGCGGCCACTTTTGCAGACTCCCTCTAGTGGCCGCTATAGACAAGTTTGACTGTATATATATATACACACCAGAGATCTTGGGCTCCAAAAGGTTGGTGACCACTGCACTAAAGTATCAGATCGGAAATAAAATCAATGGTATCGCACATCACTAGAGCACACATTATAGCAATCTTGACTTTCGTAAACACACGGATGTGTGTGATGTCATTATGTCGTGCTTTTGCGCATGCGCATCACTTTCCAGACGCTTTGCGTTCACATTAACAAGTCGCATTTTTTGGCAATGTGAACGACCGCATAAAAAATTTTATTTAAACAAAAAATCCGAATTGGACATCATACCCTGCAATGTGAACGTAACATAGTAATCTCTTCACTTTAATACGATGACAACTGCCATGTTTGCATGCGAGTGTGCTTGTTAACTGCCTCTTCTGCTTCCCATTAGTGAATGCAATTCAAAAAGCTTGGCAGATGGCACACTAACAATCACCTCAAACAAAAGGAGACAAACACCAAGCCCTATGTTTACGCCTGTTTGTTATATTTATGATGCCAGACACACTCTTTAAAGGGTTTGCTCATCTGTCCATAAAGCTGCCTTTAACTGTCTCATTGGTACTTTACTGAAATGATGGCAGACATGAAATTAACACCTAATCTCCTCGTGTGTGTGTGTGCAGTCTTCACATGATGGCTGTAAAAGCTTTTGCTGTACTTGTTTCTTTAGTCAACGTTCTGCTTATTTCCTTTGGCATAAGGCAGATGAGTTTTGGCTCCTTTCGTGACAGTGTTGTGTTCAATAATAGCTTGTGTCAACAAATCCTCCATGTGATGCCATGTGAACACTGCTAGACTGCTCAGATGGAGTACACAAGTGGCTTCCACATACCTACTTGTCCCAGTTTCTGGATCAGAGGACCTAAAGAAAGTCACTGTTTGCGTTTTGAAAATAGTTGAATCACTGTGACTCATCAGACAATAGAATGTAGCTCTTTTATGATTTGGCAAGAGATTGCCCCTTAGATAATTTATATATATTTTGCTTGAGTGGAAGCAGTAATATGCGACTGTGCCGGCAATTAGCTTACTACTTATTCTAAATTTGTAATTTTCAAGCTCTATAGTAGAACTCATTTTAGACCAGGGGTCTCAAACACAATTTACCTGGGGGCCGCTGGAGGTAGAGTCTGAGTGAGGCTGGGCCGCATCAAGTATTGGGAGTAGGGCTGGGAATCTCGGCGATACATGGCTCACAATAACAATAATATCTTGATACAGTAATAGGGTGAATCAAAGAAATAAATAAATAATTTCACAGTTTATATTTTGCGGCATTCAGCTGGGATAGGCTCCAGCTTACCCGTGACCCTAATGAAGACAAGCGATATAGAAAATGGGTGGAATTTTTTTACCACATTTTTTAAGTGATTCACTCACTCTTAGTTCAGTGTAGGCTTACATTGGCTTGTCGCAGGCCGTATTACAGTCATCTTTGAAGACAAGTTGTAGGCCGCGAAATGTGACTCGGCGGGCCGCAAATGGCCCACGGGCCACGACTTTGAGACCCCTGACTTAGAGCTTGAGGTCCGCATTTACAGTAGTTTTTCCTGTCAAGTCGCGGGCCGCAAAATGTGACTTGACGGGCCGTGAGTTTGAGACCCCTGTTTTAGACCCTTCACGTAATAACAGGTAGGCCATCCTGCTTTGCTCCTTAATATAAGCCAGTGTACCATAAACATGATCTTGATGCTGTTATTTTTAGGTCATGTTATTACAAATTGTTGACCTAACAATCCAGTATTATCCAAGTTGCACCATTCCAAGTTCACTATTTAGCCCCATTAGATGTCATATAAATTGCCATGGCTTTGATTAAAGGATGTGGTAAGACTTGCTGATTGCTTTGCTGTTATTAGTGCTGTCATTGCAAACCCGGTCCGACTCAGCAGATGTCCAAGGTGAGTGGCAGTGCTTACTCATAGCAGTCCGACCTTTATTCTTCACCTGTATCATCTTACAGGACACGGCTGCCAAAGGCTGCTAGCAGTGCCAAAGTGCTGAAGTAGCTGATTGTGACAGTATGGCTGTATTTTGAACAGTATTGCCATATTTGTTCCCTATCTTGTGTCAGTGTAGTTCAACACAATGCCTGTCCATTTACGATGATTTTAAATTAATTGCTGGGTTGCAACCACATGAAGTAGATGCAGTCCGCGTCACTTCCGGTATGACGCTTGGGGGCCACATATTCAAGATGGCCACATACAAACTCAGTATTTTTGTACTGAGCCTGTAGAATTGCATTGTGGTTAGTTGAGAGTCTATCTTCCCTCTCTCGTCTGTCTGCACTGCCCATTGATTTCTGCATCCTGATTGGCTGTAGACCATTGTCAATCAATGTCTTTCGTGCCGTCCTGCCATTTCTCCTGTGTCATCGCTAGCTTGCTTGCTTGCTAGCTTGTAAATGACTCTTCAGTTCGTCTGCAGCAATATGTTTTAACAAGGATACAGAAACGCTGCAGTACAGCAGAATGACACCAGGACGAAAGGCACGGTCACAGGAGTGAAATATGCGTGTGATATAATTTCTTGTGTTGATCATAAAATTCAAACTAAGATTTAGAACTTTTTTGATAGTGTTTAAACAAGAGAGAAAGAAATGTAAGAACATGTTATTGCCTGTCTGAGAAAAGTGTATAAAGTGTATGATGTGTGGTTTTACAGCCTTAAAACATATAATAATTGTAAAAAAAAGGTGGCTACGTCGCGGATTTCCTTATTCCGGGCTGTTTTGGGAACCTATCCACGGCGATAAACACTGTAATTACTTTTATAGTAATTCCAGGTCAAAATTTTTATTTTACATGGTCACATTTGAAGAAAGTTTCACATGAGCACTGATAAATAGATAAGTTATCATCCTACATATCTATTATTTCAGTCTGATGTTAGCATTCCTTTGTTTGAATGGGTTGAATTTGAGCTTCACTTTTTTTGTCCACTCACAATGGCTGTGGTTTAAGTCTGTATATTCATGTAATACCAAACTGAAGGAGAAAGCCTAATAAAAATCACAGTGAAAGGTTTTCACCACTGTGCCGTGCAGGGATTGCAACACCAAGATAAATTAAATTAACACTCTAAACACACAAAATAATCATCAAATTTACGTATTTGTTCATATGATGCACACAACTTCATGTCTCCTTTCTGCTTTTTGCTTTGTTTTTTTAGCGCCGTGAGGCGTTCAGGCCACTCGTAATTGTGAGCGTTAGGTTTTTCATTTTTATTCACCTACCCCCTATTATAATTGGTGTAGCCCTGGGGGTACGCGTACCCTACTTTGGGAACTTAGGCACTAGATTAAGTTGTATCGCTCTGTCAAAACACAGAACATTTTCAAGAAGTATTTCGTTTGATTTAAACAGGTAAAGGTGTGTGTTCTTGTAGTCTGGTGTTCATGACGAGAGCATTGTGGGTTTGACTTTATTACTTTGCGTCACGGTTCAAATATGGCCTGCGCAGACTTTTTCCCCCTTCTTTTATATGTTATTTTTCCATCTTATTTTCTCGCAAAGACCAGGCTTTATTATCTTGGCGGTATATTTATTTAATAATTGGACATTTATACAGTAGGAGTATTTAGATGAAACGGTATGAGGAAATGACAAATTTATAGTTTTCTGTTGTGAGGCATTTCTTTCTGCAGTTCCCATTTTCATGAGCATTTTTGAATTCCAACAATATTTTAACTTTGGTTTTAGTATAATTTGCTAGTTGTTGCTCATTGCAAACTCAAGCATGTTAAGACTCAGCTCCACTTGACAACAGCGACAGGTTCAGCAGCCATCTTTCTCTGCATTCTTTGGTTTGTTTCTTGAACTTTTTTCCCTTTATGATAGACGATCTTTGTAATAACTTTTCCCAAAATCTTTATTTGAACGATTTCCACATACAAGAACATTGCATGTATGCTGCATATTTGCTCTGACTTCACTTGACATGAGAACGAATACTCTCGTTTGACCCCCAGCTGCTTGAGCCAGTGACGACTGCAAGTGGATGTGACGTCACATGCAACCCAGCCATTAAACTTACATAACGTGAACAAGGGATTGGCATAATTGTTGACTATGAGACTTTCTTCCTTAGCACTGTGAACGCACTCCCTTTACTGTAATATAATTTGAAACAACTGCCTTCCAAAAAAGGTTTTAGGTAGCACATGGACTCTTTTGTGCATGCTGCCCTCAAAGGATTATGAGAAGGGAATTCAGAATTAAAGGCCCGAATAGGGCTCAGCACAGAGGATCAGTGGACTACCTGCCAGCCTGCTTGATGGTGGCCAATCAAAAGCGCCTTCAGGCAACATTTTCCAGAAACAACTCAGCAATAGAGTAGGCAATGGTCACCCTAATGACCATTCATCCTTCCAGGTAGGGGAGGGCATCTTACTGGGGGTTGGGGATTGACAAGGCAGTTTCAAGGGTCCCACCCGACCCAGATGGCAACCTTGAAAATGTGACTGGCAACTCTACTAGCAGCACTAGAAGGGGGGCAGGCTGCTCCAGTCCATTTGCAGGCTATTTGAGATCATAAATCTACGCTGAATGGAACTGCTGCCGTCATTGATGCTGGGTTTTGACTGTGCTGGGATGGGTGTTGACCTCAGGGCAAGCCTGGAGCAGATGAAGCGGTTGAATGGAAGAGGAAGACAGCCAGGGGAATGCTCGTTAACCAAATGTTTCTCCTCCTTTTTGTCACCCTTTTTTCATCTGCTCAATGCGAGCTGGAGTGCAGGGATGTTTGATGGAGGCTTTCTCCCGACGGTAATGAAGGGTTCTCACCTCGCTGTAAATGGGAGGTTTTGGGGGAAAGGTCACCGATCTGTGTGTGTCTCCAGACTGACCCGAGGGTGATCTTTGCCTGAGTGACACGGCCACTTCATCAATGCTTTATTTATGCATGCATGCCTTTGACATGGGTTCTAGCATCTGTTTGTGTCTCAGTGAGAGTGACTTTTACTGCAGCGGCAGTTGAAAGTTTGCCTCCCTGGTGGGGGGTTGTGCATCCTAGAGCGGAGTGTTTATGTTTGCTTGCTTCATTCACCAGTGTGAACGCTTTTGCAAGCAGCAGCAGGAGGTTAAGTGTTTATATGAACACATGCTGAAGAGCCTGCTGAGAGGCGCTCAACTCACTTGGCTGCGACCCCCTTTGCTTCTGGAGACACCCAAGGGGCTCCACTCCTTACTTTCTCGCCTCCTCCTTCATCCTTGTAACCATCAGCAACCATCTGTCTTGCCCTCTGTCATATAAACACAGTTTTTAACAGAGAATGGCGTAAATCGTGGTGTATTGTAGGCATGATCGAGTATGTCACGACCGAAGGGAGCCCCCCAGAGCCCTCGGATCCTTGTGAAGACTATGGATGTTTCTGTTGTTCACCCCAGATGAGAGCAGCTTGCAGCCTGAGAATGTTTTATTCAGCATTGATTGCTCAAGTAAGAGGATGGCAAAGTTATGCACCATAAAGTAAGGAAAAGGAAAGGATGCAAATTTCACACCTTTGGTATAAAATTAGGATTTCCTCATTCAGTTTTGAGAGCATAGAAGTCCTCATAATGTCTGATAAATTGACATACAGCACTGTGTTGTGAATAAAATTAGCTTCAATCCGGATTTTTCTACACACTCCACACAACTCTATAGTCTTAATGTGTGCACCTGCATAAGCGTTTGGGGATTTAATATAAAACCTCGGTGTCATCCATCTACATATCTTCAAATTCCATATATGTGAGTATGTGTGCACATATGTCTGCTTAGGGCATGGTGGTTGCTTGGTTACGGACCAACTCGCAAGGAAATGGTGCACAGCCGTGATGGTCTCAGATGGGTACGTGGGTGTGTATTTGTGGATGAGCTCTAATATGTCAAAGAAGACAGGTGACCCCTTGCTTGACTGATTAAACCCTGAGAGACACTGTCAGTTATCAAAACGAGAACGACATGTTCAATATGCCTTAGTTATAGTGACTACATTATCATTACTATTTGAATATTCATAAGCATTTTGCTGTGCCACGCATAAACTGCTGCATGTTTAATTTTGAGGTGAGATGCTGTCAATCAGACTTGTAAGTAATTTTACATGCCAGGAATGCTGTAATTAGCTGTAATGTAGCCAGGGCGTTGCTTTACCCAAACCACAAAGAGGACGGGGCTTTAATTGGAAGCAGGTGATAATTGGAGAGAGGCTGCTATTATTGAAATTTGAAATCTTATATACGTTATAAGAACTTGGGATTAGCAAGTACACTATCTGTATCTGTATCTGTTCTGTGACGCGGAGCGCATAAAAACTGTTAATTCTGAATCCCAAGATGCAGAGGACAGAGGGTTGGAACAGAACAGACTTTTAATTGTCTCTGCTGCACATATGAACAAAAAACAACGGTGCTCGAAGAAAACAAAAAGGCACCGTGACAAAAATAGAACAAACAGAGGAATAACTTCACCAGGCTTGATGAAGCTATGGGACATGTAGCAAAACTGCAAGGAAGGTCACCGTTAGGGTTGCAGCAGGAAGCGTGGCTTGGCCTTGTGAGCATGAGCAATAGCAGAGTGCCAAAAGGCAGTGACAGGTGAGTTTAAATGGGTTAATTGATGAGCAGCTGCAGCACATCTCGCAGCTCCGCCCAAGACAGGAGTGGCCAGGGTCTTGGTGCAAGACAAATAAGGATGAGTAACAAGACACCATAAAGTGGTAAACAGTTCTAAATAATCAAACCATACCACCAGTGTCACAGCAAGGTGTGACATGTTCACCCATCTAAATCATCTGTATCCGTATTGCTACTTGGAATGGGTGGGGCATAAACAGGAAGTGGCCGTGGTTTAACCGGTAATGGGTGGGGCTTAAATCTGTACATTATTTTAAGTCAGATGGACCTTGAGTGACGGTGGCAGCTTGAGCTTGATGAAGGAGTTGCTCATGATGGACTCGAGGACATAAGGTCCCACAAACCTTGGTGCCATCTTCCTGCAGGTCCCTGCTAGAAGTAAGTCCTGGGAAGAGAGCCATACCTCCTGGCCCGGTTGGTAGGTGGGTGCAGGGTGACGATCAGCTATTTGATCACTGCAGTCGGCTGTCCGGGAAAATGCAGCATGGGCATCTTGCCAAACTGTGGACTCGTTGAAGATGCAGGTGGACTCCTGGTACCGCCACGTCAGCCTCCTGAGATGGGAAAAGCGGGGGTTGCTATTCAAATTCAGCTTTGAATGGGGACATACCTGTAGCTGAGCAGATGAGTGAATTGTGGGCGTACTCCACCCAGGGCAGGTGGGAGGACCCCGGGAAGTCCTGATGGGCCCGCTCTGCCTGGCCGTTGTACTGTGGATGATGGCCCCAGTACAGCCTGGCTGCCATTGTCTTGCAAAACGCCCTCCACACCCGGGAAGCAAACTGCCATCCACTATCTGAGACCACGTCCATAGGAATGCCAGGTAGGCGGTCAACGTGACTCACCAATAACCGGGCAGTCTCCAAGGAGGAGGAGAGCTTGGGAAAGGCGATGAAGTGTGCCATCTTAGAGAATCTGTCCACAACAGGGCGATGTGTGACCACAGGCGGGTAGGGATGGGAAACAGCTGAAGCAAGCGGCAGTGGGAGGGCTTACTCCTGGCACAGACAGAGCAGGCCGTGACAAACTCCTTGACATCTGTAGACATTGCAGGCGACCACGAACCGGGTACGTCAAACTCCTGGGTAACAGGCCACCTTGGACGAGTGACCCTACCGAAGCAACTCAGACCTAATTTCTGCAGGCACGAACAACTTGCCCGCCAGACACCCCTCAGGCAGCTCCGTGCCAGCAACTGTCTCAGACACCTTCCTCTCCAGCTCCTGCTGGATGGCCCCAAGCACCCTGGCTACAGGTACAAAAGTTTCAGGGGTCCTTTCCATCTCCGCCGGGCCAAAAATTCTGGATAGAGCGTTGGGTTTAATGTTTCGTCCACAGGTTATGAAGAAGTTGAATCTTGTTAAGAATAATGACCAACGTGCCTTACGAGAATTGAGCTTTTGAGCAGTTCGGATGCCTGCCAATCTTCTTGGGATCAGTTACCACCACAAAAGGCAGGGCAGCACCCTCCAGCCAATGCCTCCATTCCTGCAGCAAAAGAACAATGGCCAACAGCTCCCGATTCCCCACGTCATAATTTCCTTCTGCAGTGGTGAGGCAACGCAAGAAGAATGCCCACAGGTGAAGCTTCTGGTCGACCGGGGAATGCTGGGATAGAACCGCTCCCATTCCTGTATCCAACGCGTTGACCTCTACAACAAATTGTAAAGAGGGATCAGGATGAATGAGAACAGGAGCAGTGGTAAACAAAATCTTAAGTCGAGCAAACGCCGCCTCAGCTTCTGGGGTCCACACAAAAGGAACCTTGATGGATGTAAGCCTTGTCAGAGGTTTCGCCTTGCTACTGAAATTGCAAATAAACTTCTGGTAGAAATTCGCAAACCCCAGGAACCTCTGCAAGTTCTCCACGATGTACCCCAGAAACATGACGGAAGGTCTTGAGCAGCTCTAGCTTGGTAAAAATCGTTGCGGAGTATAAGGATGGAAACGCCGAGTCCATAACCGGCAACGCACAACGATTCTTGACTGTGATTTTGTTGAGCCCCCGCTAGTCAATACAGGGGCGTAATGATTCTGTACGAAGAAAAAGCCCGGCCCCAAAGAGGACGATGGAGGCCGAAAAAGTCCCGCTGCACGCGAGGACCAGATGTATTCTTTTAAGGCCTGTTGCTCTGGGACAGATACATTATATAGTCTCGCATTAGGTAAGGGTTTGTCCGGAAGTAGTTTAATCGCACAGTCATACGGCCGATGAGGAGGTAGACTCTGTGCCGTATCCTTACTGAATACCTGACTCAGGTCGTGATATTCCTCAGGAACCCCAGACATATGGATCTGTTCCACCGGTGACTGAATAACCGGGCTCTGGGGGACTGCTGAACGTAAACAACTGGAATAGTAGTAACCACCCCAGTTAACAATCGGAGTCTTCTTCCAGTCGATAGAGGGATTATGTAATTTAAGACAAGTAAGACCGAGAACCACTGCCACAGAATGAGAAGGCATAATAAAAACCTGAATTGACTCATAATGATTACCCGAAAGCTGGAGTGACAAAGACTTGGTCTGGTGGTGGTGGAGGCGGCCAGTCTAGGGAATGTACCTCTTTGGGTATTGAAGGTTAACCATAGTGAAAATGTGTTTGTCAACAAAGTCAGAATCCCAAAAACTATGGTTCGCCCCTGAGTCAATTAATGTGGACACCTGGACGCTTCTACAACCCCCCCACCGCCCCACCGCTGATAGTCCCTGAAATTTGCAGTCTCAGGTTGGCCAATGTCACGGCTCTTAATGACCGGCTCCTTGCCGACATACTCACAGGCTTAGGGAGTAGATCGATTCTCGTTGGAGAGTCAATCCCGTGTCGAAACTGGCAGGCTTTCCTTTATCACGTCAGGTGGTGATCCCGGCTGTAGGTCGAGCTGGGCACCTAGCGATCTGATGGTCCGGCCTCCCGCAGTACAGGCAGAGGTGTAGACAATGACGGCATGATCGCTCCGCTGAGGTAAGACGTCGACCCCCCAGCTGCATTGGCACCTTGGTGGAGTGGGAAGGTGGTTCGGTGACCGATGTCTCCATGATGCCGCCGTCCAAGTCGCGTATCGGGGTTGACATTTGCCGAGGAGACGTTGCGGTTCTGACGTGTTCCTCTTCCTCCGCATGTTCCCGGTCATGTTCCCTCGGCCGGTTATCCAAACGAATAGCAAGGTCGATTAGTTCGTCCAACAATGTGGTATCAACCCGCACCGGCAGCTCGTCCTTGACACGAATGTGGAGTGCCTTGTGGAAGATTCCGCGCAAGGCCACCTCATCGTAACCACCCTCAGCTGCCAGTACTCGAAAGTCAATTGAAAAAGCCGCCACCGCGCGCCCCCTCTGTCTGATATTGAGCAAACGACCTGCTCCCTTCCCCTAATGGGGTGATCAAAGACATTTCTCATTTCAGTCAAAAGTAACGAAAAAGAAGAACGTGTGGCTGGTTCGGCCTTGCTCACGCCTATGGCCCACACGGCTGCCTTATCAGTTAGCAGACTCATAACAAATGCCACCTTAGCTTTGTCTGAAGCATAGGTACCAGGTTGATGATCAAAAACTAATGAGCATTGATGAAGGAACTGCTCACAGGAGACTTATTCCACAGAAAAACTTTCGGTAGTGGTGGCTTGGGAGGGCTGGCGCAAGTGGTGGATTGGCAGCTGCTATCCCGAGCGGAGGTGTGGTTTACTCTGGAAATCCTGGGGCAAAAGCCCGCTTGAGGCGCTGATCTATTGCGCCGACATTGGCCGACGAGGCTACAATAGCATTCATGATCCCCTGCAGGATTGCTCATGGCTGCCAACCAATTGTCCGTGATGCGACAGGACGGACCGAAAATGCTCAAACTCTGCGGGATCCATAATTGGCCAGATTGTTGTTACGTGTGGCCAAAGCCAGTATAGAGGATCCCAAGATACAGAGGCAAGTCAGCCCGTGTAACAAAAGTTTATTATAAAAATGTGTCCACAATGGTAGAAAAAGACAAATTAAAGAAACAACAAAGTAGTACACAAATACACTGGACCTAGTCACGGGGAAAAATATAAAAAGAACTAAAGATGCCGCTACACACGGAAGTAGCAGGAAAAAATATAGTGTAACAAAAGGCGCTGCAGAAAACAAAGCAGCATAACAATGACGTCTAACACAAAAAACACTGCTGAGAACCAAGCAAGGACACAACAGCAAAAATGCTAGCGAAAGCCGCTACTGGAGGTAGCCATCAGGGAATCAAAAAAATACTCACAATACAGGCAAGTACAGACCAGAAAGTAGTGAACAATGAGCAAACATGAGATTGGAAGGACCAGTTAGCAGGCGAGGAGCAGGGAACAATCTGGCGACAATTGCAGCAAACAGCACAGCTTAAAAAGGGCCAGGTGAGTAATTGCCTGCAGGTGTGTACCGGTAGCTCCTCCCATGCGGCTCAGCAGTGTGCTGCAAGACACAGCAGATAGGCGACAGCAAAGCAGCAACACAGATCATAACAACCTGAATGATTACTTATTATTTGATTGAGAGGTGTGTCTTAATAATTTTGTCTATTTAACGTGCCATAATTTCTAGTGTATAAGCATGCCCTCATCATTCGTGATGTGCTATACCACTGGTTTCTTTTCCAATTCGATATTGAGTAAAATTTAGGCTGGTATTAGCGATACCGATCAAATAGCGTAACTCATAAAATAAAGAATATAAGACATGAGTTATGTACTCATTTATTTAAAAAAACTGCATATCATTTAGTCAAGGTCTCAATAATTTAGCTACTTTTAGCTGTGTTCCTGTTAATGATATACATTACCTCAAATGACTGAAGTATCAAAGCATTGATATTTTGATTTGAGAATCGATTTTAGAGCCTAAAGATCTGGTATCAGATCCTGGAGAAGTGCATGTAAGGCTCAGGTGGTAGAGAGGTCGTCTCCCAACCTGAAGGTTGCAGGTTCGATCCTCCGTCCTCCCATGATCGTGTGGAAGTGTCCTTAGGCAAGATGTTGAACCCCCAGTTGCTACTGATGCTGCGTCATCGGTACGTAAATATGCTAGCAGTGTCAAAGCGCTTTGATTGCCTTGGAGGTGGAAGAGCGCTATACAAGTGAAAGACCATTTACCATTTTATAAGCCTTATGAAAGTGTATGGGTCATAACCACTGCTGTAAGAGTGAGTAAGTGTAGGTGTCAGGTGTCTGGACGCAAGTAGGCGTGAATCAGTATGGAATTGTGCAGTAAAATGCTAAGAATGTATTCAAATGTGTTACTTTCATTGAATCTGTACATACCAACAGGATTATGAATAGAATAATCCAGTGTAAGCGACATAACTGGACATGGTTCGACATAGACACTGTCTTTCTGAACCTGTGCTGCTCCAGCTCTATGAACATTCTCATTCCATTCTTTCCTCTGCAGCCACACGTTGTTTTTAATCGCTGTGTTAACCGGTAAAGCTCTGACATTTCGGAAGCTATCGGAAGTCAAGTAGAGGCATGAGTCATGTGATGTGCGTGGTTAGAGCGTTCACCAGGCTGAGGTGACGTGGGGGGACCGTGACATGAATGGGGAGCTGGACTCCTCGTGAGTCCAAATGCTTGACCCTTTCTTGAGGAGTTCTCTTTGATGGAAGAGGTGATGTCTGGGTAATTAATGTTTTGAAGTCATGGCAGCTTGTCAAATCCCTCTGTCTTGCGTTTTTATCTGAGATTTCACTCGTAGCACACGATTAGAATAATAATTCCACTCTTTTCCAGCATTCCTGCATCTTGACCTTTGCACCTAAACAATACTTCTTTTGTCTGGATTACTCTGAATCCTTCCTCTGTTGGAGAACAATGGAACAAGCCACTGGCTAGTGAGCTACAAAGCCAGCACCAGTGCCGGCTTGAGCCAGGAGCTCTCAGATCAGACTTACAGTATGATGGAGATCAGCTTGACCTCTTCAACATATTGGACAAAGTTACATCTGTACTTCACTTTTCTTCTCACTTGAGTTGTAAATTAGATATCTTAAATCTACCCAATGCTGGGAGACTTTGACATTTAAAATGCTATTTTAGGTGATGGTAATGCAGTAGTGTATTAGCTTTGTAATACTTTATGTATTTCCAGAACATTAAGCCAGTTAATACATTACGTATATGATAACTATTCATCTGTTGATCCATTTATTAATGAATGTTCTGTAAATGAGGGGGAGCTAAACGCATGCCTTTCGATCCACATACACCCATACAGTAGTGGAAACATCTGTCCATACACATCATCTAAACACCCCACATGACCACCTGTGTGTCCATTCTCATGCAAAATTTAAAAATCTGCCGATTAACATACACAAGCGATGTAAACATCTGTCAACGTCAGTTGTACATACAATAGTGTGAAAAAGTGTCTACCCCCTTCCTGCGGGACAATGATCCAAAACACACCAGCAAGTCCATCTCTGGTTGGCTGAAGAAAAAGAAAATGAAGACTTTGGAGTGGCCTAGTCAAAGTCCTGACTTGAATCCTATTGAGATGCTGTGACTGTCAGGTTCGGCGTGAGCCGGTGTGGATCCTAAAATGCAGAGACACAGGTTCCGTATAACAAAAAGTATTTATTAACAAAAGTCTCCCCCAGGCACGCAGGGAAAAGAGTACTAATACAAAAATAGGCAGTACAAGAGTCCAAAAAAGATAGACGGCTTGAGCAGCCAAAAAAGTAAAACACAAAGCCACTATTAAAAAAGGTTAACAGGGAAAAAAGGTGCAAGACTACAAAATAAAGGTGCTGCTGGGAAAAACCCAAGCAGGAAATACACTGCTCAAAAAAATTAGAGGAACACTTCGAAAACACATCAGATCTAAACTGGGGGGAAAATGATCTTGAATATCTTTCCTGATAATAAGTGGGTGATGTATTAGTAACAAAATGATGCCACATAATTTGATAGAAATGAAAATGATCACCTTATAGAGGGGGGAAATCAAAGACACCCCAAAAATGAACGTGAAAAAATGATGCAGTCCATTTTGCCAAAATGTCATTGTAGCAACTCAAAATGATTCTCAGTAGTTTGTGTGGCCCCCACGTGCTTCACAACGTCAGGGCATGTTCCAAATGAGACTACGGATGGTGTCCTGGGGGATCTCCTCCCAGATCTGGACCAGGGCATCACTGCGGTACCTGGACCCATGGAGGAGATTCCAGCAGAGCTCCAGGAGAGCTGGACAGGGCCGTAGAAGGTCCTTCAACCCTCAGCAGGATCGGTATTTGCTCCTTTGTGCAAGGAGGAACAGGATGAGCACTGCCAGAGCCCTCCAAAATGACCTCCAGCAGGCCACTGGTGTGAATGTTTCTGACCAAACAATCAGAAACAGGCTCCATGAGGGTGACCTCAGGGCCCGACATCTTGTAGTGGGCCCTGTGCTCACTGCCCAGCACTGTAGAGCTCGATTGCATTTGCCATAGACCACCGGAATTGGCAACTACACCACTGGTGCCCTGTGCTCTTCCCTGATGAGAGCAAGTTCAACCTGAGCACATGCGACAGACGTGAAAGGGTCTGGAGATGCCGTGGAGAACGTTATGCTGCCTGCAACATCATTCAGCATGACGGGTTTGGTGGTGGGTCAGTGATGGTCTGGGGAGGCATATCCCTGGAAGGACGCACAGACCTCTACAGGTTAGATAACAGCACCCTGACTGCTATTAGGTATCGGGATGAAATCCTTGGACCCATTGTCAGAACCTACGCTGGTGCAGTGGGACCTGGGTTCCTCCTGGTCCACGACAATGCCCGACCTCATGTGGCTAGTGTATGCAGGTAGTTCCTGGAGGATGAAGGAATTGATACCATTGACTGGCCCCCACGTTCACCTGACCTAAACCCAATAGAACACCTCTGGGACATTATGTTTAGGTCCATCCGGCGCCGCCAGGTTGCTCCTCAGACTGTCCAGGAGCTCATTGATGCCCTGGTCCAGATCTGGGAGGAGATCCCCCAGGACACCATCCGTAGTCTTATTAGGAGCATGCCCCGACGTTGTCAGGCATGCGTACACGCACGTGGGGGCCACACAAACTACTGAGAATCATTTTGAGTTGCTACAATGACATTTTAGCAAAATGGACCAGTGTGCTGCAACCTTTTTTTCACTTTCATTTTTGGGGTGTCTTTGATTTCCCCCCTCTATAGGGTGACCATTTTCATTTCTATCAAATTATGTGGCATAATTTTGTTACTAATACATCACCCACTTATTATCAGGAAAGATATTCAACATCATTTTTCCGCCAGTTTAGATCTGATGTGTTTTCGAAGTGTCCCTTTAATTTTTTTGAGCAGTATAGTTACCAATAGCTGAACTACGGATGCCGCTAGAAATACCACACGGGAACAGGTACTCACAATATATCACAGATAAAAGCCAGAAAGGAAGTGCATGAGGCGAAGGCAAAAAACCACGAAGCCGGACTGTGCGGAGGACGTGGCAAGCATGAGGGTACAATCTGACAACGAGTGTAAGAAGGCCAGATGAGTAATTGGCAGCAGGTGTGCACCAGAGGCTCCGCCTCAGCCGGGCAACAGTGCACTGCAATGACACAGCAGACAGGCGGCAGCAGAGCGACAACACAAAACATGACAGTGGCATGACCCTAGAAAGGCACTTCATGTTGGAAAACCCTCCAATGTGGCTGAATTACAACAATTCTGCAAAGATGAGTGGGCCAAAATTCCTCCACAGCGCTGTAAGAGACTCATTGCAAGTTATCACAAACGCTTGATTGCAGTTGTTGCTGCTCAGGGTGGCCCTACCAGTTATTAGGTTTAGGGGGCAATGAGTTTTTCCACACAGGGCCATGTAAGCTTGTTTTTTTTCTCCCTTAATAATGAAAAGTTGTATGTAAAAAATGCATTTTGTGTTCAGTTGTGTTGTCATTGACTAATATTTTAATTTGTTTGATGATCTGAAACATTTAAGTGTGACAAACATCCAAAAAAATAAGAAATGTCCTTTTAGATATACACAAAACGTAAATACATGTCTGTCCAATCACGTACACCCATAATATAAAACTGTTGTTGTTCATTCACATACACACATAATTTAAACATCCCATGTATACACAATTTCAACATATCTTTTCTTTCACATACGTGCATCATGTTAACATATGTCTGACCAGTCACATAAAGACATCATGTTGACGTCTGTCTTTCAGTCCATTCAATAAAAAGACATAATGTTAATGTATGTCTGTCCATTCACGTACACACATTATATTAACACCTGTCTGTCAATTAAAATACACACATAATGTTACCACTTGTCTGTCCATCCTCATGCATCATTTAAAAATCTCTTTTAAATCTCTTTTCTATTAACACACACACTTAATTTAAGCATCGGCCCATCCTCATGTACGCATATTGTAAACGTCTGTCTGTCCGTTCACACACTAGTGCAAACATTTGTCCATTTATATACAAATAATGTAAACATCTGTCTGCCCTTTCACATGCACATACAATATAACCATATGTTTGTCCATTCATATGGAGACTCACATGGAAACGTCTGCATTCATATGCATTCACATACAGTACACACAAAATGCAGTATGAGTTTATAGAGCTGGTTTTGGCCATGCTGCTATTGTATATTAAGAAAGGTTTCCATGCATCAGAGTGCCTTTCACACATGAAGGTGTTCCTTTTAGTCAATGTAGATGTTCTCAGAGAGGGTGACTGTACCCCCCATCTCCATTAGTGGCCCCCACCTCTCATTCAGAGCAACTGCCCACTGACAAGCTGTTGGCTCCATTCAACTTGAACTAGTCTGCTAAATGAGGCCAAGTCTGCTAGCGGGCCGGACGATAAGCCCACAGACCCACAGAGTGTCCCTGGGCTTACGGCAGCCAACAGCACTGATAATGTAGTCTCTCAGCTGTGACAGATAAGGTGACAAAAGAGTGTGTGTGTGCATGTGTATGCGTGTGTGTGTGAGAGAGACAGAAATAGAGTGTAGAAGTATCACACAGATGCCCCCCTGACCACACTGTTAAGGGCATGGTCTAAAGGACCTGATTAACATGAGAAGGCAAATGTGTTTCCATTGTATTTTCTTGCTGGTCTCGTCTGCTCTCAGTTGGTGCTGCAGCGTAAATTAGCAGGAAAACCAGCAAGCTAACAAGAGTGTATTTTTATTAGAGCTGCTAATTGCTTCATTACCTCAGTAGGCAAGGGGAAAGGAGTGTGAGGAACACTATGATGATACCTTGCAGTGTTGATGTCACTGCCTTCCACTAATATAGTTTTAATGTTATGTCCTTGTACTAGTTTGTCTATTTTCTCATTTGAGAAGGCCATCATATGAAAGCAATTACCGTAATTTGCGGTGTTTAAGCCACACCCACTAAATTTATGGTTTATTGTTTAATTTATTTCAAACATGTATACAGTATACATTCAATGCTTCATGGTAAAAAAAAAAGAAACATTTTTCCTTTCTCCCCTGTTGATATCCACATCCTACCATCTTGGGTGTTGTACTGTGAGTGCCACTGAATGTAGATACATGATTTCCTCATTTTATTTCTTTGTTGAGCTGGCCTTTACAATGATTATATCAAGGTCATTGTTATTGAATGTAATCCTTCTAGCTGCATGGTTCTTTCTTGTAGGTTATATCCTCCATTATCCTTATTGTCATAGTAATATGATTTTTAATATGTATCCAGATCGTTGATATCTTTGACAACAAGCCTCTTGCTTCTCCTGGACCTCCATTTAGTTTGATGAAGATTTTACCGTTGGTGCTCCAAGTGTTTTGAATCTTTCCCTGCTTCCTCAAGTCTAGTGCTTTCCGGGCGATGTCGGCATTGCGTTTTGTCAGATGCTCATTCATGTAGGCGTTTGTGCCTCTCAGCTTCTTTCCCTGTTTCAGCAGTTCAGTTTTGAATTTCCTGTTGGTGAACTTAACAATGATTGACGTGTGGTGTTGTTTCTGCTATATAGTGGGACGCAAGTGTCGATGGTGTTGATATGTACATCCACCTCCTTTGATTGTAGGAAGTTAGCAATCTGTTGCTTTATTGAAGAAACATCACTTGACCTGTGAGGATCACATTGTTCATCCGTGCATTCTGATCCATCTTGTCAATTAAGTCTTTCATTTGCTTTGTGATATTTTCCTTTGCGTCTTTCTCTTCCTCAAGGGTGGGCCGAAAGGCAGCATTATCCATCAATAGTGACTTGATATCATCCTGTAGAATGTTTATATCATTGCATAATGCTGTATTTTCTTCCGTAGGGTCTTTAACCTCCTTAAGAGCGGTGCACAAGGCAACTTCCATAGGGTTTATAGCCTCCTTAAGAGCAGCGTCCAAGGCAGCATTGTCTTCCAATAATGCCCTGATATCATCCTGCAGATTCCTTGCCATCCTTGCATTATGCTCTATTTTCTTTAGGGTTTTTAGCTTCCTTAAGAGCAGCGTGCAAGGCACCATTGTCTTCCAATAATACTTTAATATCGACTGCAGAGCCTTGATATCTTCTATTGGGTTTTTAGCCTCCTTAAGAGCAGCATGCAAGTCTGCATTTTCATCTTGCAACTCCTTGATTTCTTCTCTTAGTGCTTTGGTATCCTTGCTCAGTGTACCACCAAGTTGAAGTTGGGGGATTCAGCAAGCACTGCTGATCCTCACACCTTTGCTTGTATTAATGTCTCTTCTGTTGTTGTTGCTTAATTTATTGGTATATATGTTTATGTGTTTATGTTTCTATGTTCTTATTCTTTCTCGTGTTTCCTTTCTTTTCTTGGGAGTATGAACAGAATAAGATTTTCATTGCATGGTATAACTGCTGTTTTACCATGCACATGACAATAAAACTCTTGAATCTTGAATCTTGAATCTTGATCTTGTGTTTGTGAAGTGTAGTCAGGAAAGCACCAAAATAGATAAAATTTCCAGTATCTTCAACAGAGCTCTTGCAATATGTGTCCTTTCCAGTCGAAAAAAAATAGAGATAAAAACATATTTGTACATACAGGTATATAAGCTGCACCGAACTATAAGATGCACATGTCCATGTCATAAAATGACATTGTGGTGCGACATATTGAGGAATGAATTCCTGCCATTTCCATTGGGTTGACAAGTTTGTTGTGAGTTCACTTGTAAGTTGTGATTTGTTCCTGCCAAAGAAAGAGCTGCCATTTCCTCACTGTCTGACACACTGTTGTTTAAGCCGCAGGATCAAAAATGTAAGAAAAAAGTAGCGGCTTATACACCGGAAATTACGGTACACATGTCCAATTACATTGCGCTGAGGTAATCCCTACACTGCTCGTTCCTTTAGAGAGTCAAGAGATTCAAGAGAGTTTTATTGTCATGTGCATGGTAAAACAGCAGTTATACCATGCAATGAAAATCTTATTCTGTTCATTCTCCCAAGAAAAGAAGAAAACACAAGAAAGAATAAGAACACAAGAAACATAAACACATAAACATATATACCAATAAATTAAGCAACAGCAACAGAAGAGACATTAATACAAGTAAATAATACAAATAAATAAATAAGTAAGTAAATAAAGTGCTATGAGTGTGTGCGTGTGTTGCGTGCGGCGAGTGCGAGTGCTTCGTTGAGAAGCCTGATGGCCTGTGGGTAAAAGCTGTTTGCCAGCCTTGTGGTCCTGGACTTCAAACTCCTGTAGCGTCTGCCTGACGGTAGGAGTGTGAATAATGAGTGTTGTGGATGTGTGCTGTCCTTGATGAGGTTGTGTGTTCTGCGTAGGACTCTAGATTTATAAATGTCTTGCAGTGAGGGGAGGGCTGCCCCAACAATGTTCTGTGAGGTCTTGATCACCCGCTGGAGTGCCTTCCTATCACGTGTTGTACAGTTACCATACCAAACAGTGATGGAGGCGGTAAGGACACTTTCGATAGTGCATCTGTAGAAGCAACTCAGGATTGTGGTGGACATGCCAAATTTCCTCAGTCTTCTCAGGAAGTACAGTCTCCTTTGGGACTTCTTCAGAATTTGTTGGGTGTTGTGAGACCAGGTGAGGTCCTCGCTGATGTGTGTGCCAAGGAACTTGAAGGTTTTCACCCTCTCCACCTCAGTCTCATCAATAAACAGGGGTCTATGCGGCTCCTTTTCCCTTGTTCTTGGGTCAATGATCATCTCTTTGGTCTTATCTGTATTGAGAAGGAGATTGTTATCACGACACCAAGCTACCTCTCTTCTGTATGATGTTTCAACACAACCAGTGATCAGTCCGATGACTGTCGTGTCATCCGCAAATTTAATGATGCTGGTGTTGTTCTGGGAGGCCACGCAATCGTAGGTGAAGAGCGTGTAGAGGAGCGGACTCAGCACACACCCCTGTGGGGTCCCAGTGCTCACAATTCTTGAGCTGGATGTGCGATTGTGGACTCTGACTGACTGGGGCCTGCCTGTTAGAAAGTTAAACACCCGGTTACAGAGGGAGGGAGACAGGCCAAGTGTGAGGAGCTTATTTGTGAGTTTGTGGGGGCAGACTGTATTAAAAGCAGAGCTATAGTCTATAAATAGCATTCTGACGTATGTGTCCTGGCCCTGTAGGTGAGAAAGGGCTGTGTGGATGGCAGTGTTGACTGCATCATCCGTGGACCGGTTCTGGCGATATGCAAACTGTAGAGGGTCCACAGTTGCCGCCGGGATGCTCTTTTTGATGTGGGTCATGACTATTTCTTTCAAAGCACTTCATAACAATAGGAGTGAGTGCTATAGGGCGATAGTCATTCAAGCAGGTCACGTTGCTCTTCTTGGGTACGGGCACTATGGTGGTGGACTTAAAGCAGGTCGGTACAGATGCTTGTGCAAGCGACAGGTTAAATATGTCAGCAAGCACATCAGCTAGCTCTGATGAGCAAACCCGAAGTGCACGTCCTGAGATGTTGTCTGGCCCTGCTGCTTTTCGTGGGTTTGTTTTGTTTAGAACCCTGCGCACATCAGCTGATGTCACCATGAGAGGTGAGTCCTGTGTGCTCCCCAAGTCCAGCCACCCTCTCTGCTCATCAGGAGTTTGGGTGTCAAAGCGGGCATAGAACTCGTTCAGCTCATCTGGAAGTGTGGTTTGGCTGGACGTGGCTACGCTACTCTGCTGTCGATAGTCTGTGGTGTGCTGGAGCCCCGCCCACATGCGCCGAGGGTCTGAGGTGGAATAGTAGCCCTCCAGCTTCTGTCTGTACTGTCTTTTGGCCTCCCGTATGGACCTCCTCAGCTGCTGCGTTCTCCCGGCGCAGAAGAAAGGCAAAGTCTGAGAGGCTAAATGAAAGTTCATGGTGAACCCTGCCGATGTTCAAAAGTGTCTCTCTGTTGTAATGTACTGCGTGAGTGTGTTGAATGTCCAAAATGAACAATAAAATAGCAAAAAATAGAAAAACACGGGAGAGTGTCACAGAGACGTCTGCCACGGAGGGCGCCATCTTTGCGTCTTTAAGGGGGCATATCTGTATAATATCTGGGGATTGCTATTTTGTGCTGTGATGGCATACTCTGCCATGATTCTGATGAGTATCAAATAACCACTTGCAAAACCGAGGTCTATTTTTGCATATCTTTCCTTCTGGCAGCCCATTCACACTGTGTATCTTGTCACGCCAGTTGCCACGGTGATTAACCACTGTCATGCCTGCCATTCTGCATCAGCCTGCAGGAAGATGTTACTATTAAAACATGTGGCATTTGAGATCATTAGCCATGCCACTGGCAGCCACTCTTTATTTTTATGCTTTACCTATTTGTCTATTCTGTCATGTCACGCAAGCAAATTATAACTAATTCTTTGCACAGTATTTGTACCTGAGGAGGTAGAATGAGACAGGACAGGTTTGTTGACATTGATTCATGCCCATCACTGCCTTGCACACTGTGTTCGATTTGGCAATTTTTTGCTTATGCAATCGTAATTGTCAGTAATGACGCAAGTCCTCTAATAATACGATCTCAATTCACCACTTTAGATACTGTATATTAGCCAGGTTTATAACATTTACTGGTTGTGGTGATACAGCTTCAGAATTTCCGCTTGGGCACAGTATCAGTGATGTAACCTGGGGTCCTCGGGTGTTTTGGGTCTTTGAACATTAACACCCTCACCCAGGCGACACAACTGAGGTTGATCAAGCCTCAGCTTGTGCTCTAGCAGCTTCCCACTGAACCCCTGTCTTGACCCACAGCCACCTGGAGGCTTTCTCTGCAGCCTCAATGCTGTTCTTAATGGCTCTCCTCCTCCTCTTGCCTGTGATGCCGAGTACTCTGTACAGGGACTGTCCTGCAAACCCTCTGCACCCTACCGTTGCAGGTAAGCACCTCACCTTCCATCCTTGTTTGTGGCCCTCATTGTGTCAAATGCCTCCTCCATTCGATCGTCCAAGGGCACAGTAAGCTGCAGCGTGATGACATTCTTTGGCGCCTCCAAGACCAAGATAATATGCGGTGTTAGGGTAGTACTTGAGTTGCCTGCCCAAAGCCATTAACAGCCCTGATTTAGCCTCTGATGTTTTTCTAGGCTTCTCTTATGCGCTCAGTAAGCTGATGGAGTGTTACACTGGTTTGGACCTATGGCAGATGGAGAAGGCAATGAAGGTGCTTTCTGCTATGGTCTTTAGTACCTGTTCATGCAGCCATCTGTATCGGCCTCCCCAAGAGCTTTTAGACAGCACATCAAGATGTGCTACAAGGTCCCCTACTTTGGCAAAGGGGGCATGCTAGTGTATCCGCCAGGCCCCAGCAGTGAAGGTTAGAAGGGCTGGGGAGGACATCAATAGACTGTCTGGATCAAGAACTTGGTATCGTGTGGCTCTGAGAGCCAGAGAGCATTCCACAAGCTCTTCCTCTCTGCTGTTCCCATTTTATCTCATGCCCATATTTTCATGGACTTCTCCTCTTCCATAGCTGCTCTGACCTTGTTCTGGACAAGTCGCTGTCTTTCCTTCTCCTTTGCCTTGTCATACTGAGGGATTTGGTTGGTTCCCAGTCCAGCCCACTGTACCCACAAGGACTTTATGGTGCAGACGTGACTTCACTGCAGCCTCCGCTCTTCACTTCCGGATGGTTTTCACCGCTACCCCTGCTCTAGAAACTTTAATGCAGGGCAACTTTCATCACTCGTAGAGATACTTTGACAAAAAGAAAGGAGCGATGAGCTATTTGTGTTTTATTTGTATGACTGGGAATATTTAAATTGTACTTTATTTACAAAGCAGATCTCCACGCAAAGTGTAGTCATTGTCTTCATGCTATTTTGTAATAAGTTGTCATTAAATAGAGCTACATGCTGGAGACCCCTGCTTTGGGGTGGGTCACTGGACTCCCTGAACTGCAGCACTGTAGTACCTGAGAGAAAGGCATACCTGGGTAAAGGCGGAGACTTAAAGGAATAGTTTGGATTTTTTTGACACAAAGTTGTATGACATCCTCATCAGCAGTGTAGTGCATCAACAGTGACTTTTCCCCCAATTCGTTACGTGAGCCGAGTTCTGGTCGGTTTTTGGTGATGAGGAAAGTCGTTTGGGCTAGTTGGTGGGGTCACTTGTAAAACATTTGCATCACAAAACCTTTTCCAGGAAAAAGTCAGACCTCACAATCTCTCTGCGTTATTTTCTCTTCGTTGGTATCACTGAGTGATGCCAACTGCTGTCAACTGCTGCGCACATTTCCATCACCTGCTTCACAGTGTTTACTGTTGGGATTACAAAATTCTAAATTACACACCACTACTCAAAACAATACAAAACGACCTAGGTCGCTGGACACATCTACAAATCTCACTGCTAAAAAGAATCACAATGATAAAAATGTCTGTTCTCCCTAAAATTAATTATTTATTTACTATGATCCCGTCACTTCCAAATTGACCCGGCTCAACTCCCTTAACACATCAATATCACAATTCTACTGGAAAAATAAAACACCACGTATAAAACATTACAAAAACCCAATACTCAAGGTTAGATGCACCCAACTTTGAACTCTATCACCTGTCAAGTCAGCTCCAATTTTTAAAACAATGGCTCACCCCTTCACATCATCACTCACACTGGTTAGAAACTGAACAGGCACTGTGCAGTAATATAAACCTTTCAGACCTTCCATTCATCAGCTAAAGAATCAAAAAGGACACCTGCTTTCAAAACTTCTCCATAGCCTCAGCTCTGACAGCTTGGTGGAAAACACTTCGTATCAAAGGCTCCACGGTTGCACTATCCACTCACTCACCAATTTGGAACAACCCAGACATCACAATAAATAGGAAACCATTACATCACACATCTCCACCATATTGTACAAGACTCTAAAATCATCCCTTTTCAAGAATTAACCCAGAAGTTTCACATTTGTAGCAGTCAATATTTCCAGTATTTACACCTTAAATCAACAGTCCTACCCCAAATTTCTAACTCGCAAAACTAAACAATCATCACTGAGGAATTTTTAAGATCGCCAACATACTGTAGATAAGTTACTTTCAAGGTTATATACGTTTCTAAACATGATTGACACTGCAATATCCCTCCCAACTTCAAAGTGGGAGTAGGACCTTTTCATCAACCCAAAGATTAATTATCATTATATTGTATACACATTGTATACACATTCCATGTGAATGTACCCTCCATTAGCTTTTGAGGATGTCAGAGCTCATCAGTGAGTGGGTGATGGGTGAACATAATTGGCTCAGGTGTGGCTTTGCCACTCACCTAATGCTTGCTTTTTTAAGGTTTCAGCTGCACTAGTCCAGGTCAAAGGTACTCACAGAGCCAGAAACAAACCAGGGCGTTTAGTGAAGTTGATAATATTATTTGAGTGCAGTTAGGCCTGTCACGACAACAAATTTTGCTGGACGATAATTGAGAGTACATTGTACCAAAAGCAATAAACTTTAATTTATCAAGAGTATTTAACATTGTAATTGGAATGTCAAGAGCTGTTAAATATATTAAACCAACAAGATAATAAATTAAACAAACAAAAAAAGACAAAAAAAACCTCAATGAAAATAAAATGGACTCTCAGTCTCTTAACAAAAATTGCACATAAAAAAAACACACACATACGGTCATGTAGTGTATTGTTAAACGAATGTAGGGGATCATATTTGAGCTGGACAACATATCTGTGTTGGCAGAATAAAATGCAATGTTTCTGATGTCCTTCAACAATTGCTGTTTATAACATGTACTGTACGTTCTCACAGGCAATTCTTACTGTCTGTCCCAAAATGTTGGCTTTTCAACTGTATTGAAGGGTTGCCTTTCTTTTGCAATGTAGCGAGCGACACTGTCTGTGAGCGTGCACCATTTTGCGCTGTTTCGTTTATATTTTCTTCGCCTCAGTAAGTGTTGACTGTCGGGACGAAGGCTCTACTACAACTCCACACAGGCTGTGGCATTCGGCTTAGAAACCATGGCTTTGTGCCTTCATTCATATTAGCGTGTGCTTGCTAACTTGCTAACTGATAGCACTCTGTGTCTCCACTCACTAGTAGCCCCATCTCCAAAAAGAGGCTGAATGAGAAGAGGGTTCACTCTCTCCGTTCATTCCACTATAGAACCAATGCACACAGACACATCCAGCCTGTATGATGAAAACAAAGGGGCATATATGCTATCGAGGCGGCAAAATTATCGACTTTGTTTGTTTTTTTTAATCATTCGATTAATTGATTTAGCGATTATCGTGACAGGCCTAAGTGCTGTTCAGATTTTTTGCATGTCTCACCATATTCTTGACTGACAGTTGAGCTCATTCTCATTGCATCTTATCAAATAGTGTCTGATTAAAGTTAAGACATCTCATTCCATTGTCTTTTAATCTATTAATTTGCCACAATTCATTTTCAAGATTATAACTTTAATACATGGTGTACCAGAAGTATTTATCATCTTATATGTTATTGTTTCATCAGTGTCACACACTCCTTTTTGCCTTTTGGGATATTTAATACTTTCCCAAGCATTGCTTCAGGCAAGTCCTTACTATTCATGTTCATGAAAATGAGAGTACACACAACACCCGGCATTCTTTTCAGTATGCACCCCCCCCCATTGGGACCACCGCATAATGTCAAGACCCCAGATGCACACTGCCTCCACTCACTGCAGTGATTCAAGACAGATGAGATGCTCTCAATGTGAACGCTTTGTTTTGTGTTTTATAGTGAAGGTTTTGGGGATTAAAGGAAAACTCTACTTTTCTTTGAATTTTGCCCATCAGCTGCAATCCTTATGTGAGACATGAACACACGTCTTTCTCTTTTCTGTGTGTTCTAAAAATATAAAAACAGATCAAAAGAGGCAGCTAAGAATGTAATGGAATGCATCTATTCCGCCTATATAGCCTCCAAAAACCGCCAACTACGCTCCATTTACATAACTTTCATATTAACCAAGCGACAGCGACATTGTTATTATCATTGTTATTTTACTGGCATAGTGACACCTCACCACACCAGCTAGGTACTAGCCGGCTAGTGCCTAGTTTCACCACACAGTCGTTTGCAGTGCGTCAGCACCGCGCTGACAACGCCTCAGTCCAAAAGGTAAAGCTACATATTAGAGCTGCCGCCACTGCTGCTTTGTTTTTGTTTTTGAGTTTGGAAAGTTAACGCTAGGTGTGCCGTTCATTTCTGTGTGGTTATGTGAAATCAATACACCTAGGAAGGAAGTTCTGGTCATGCTTAACATGACCAAAATACAACGAAATACTGTATTACATGTTATAATGAATGTACCTGTTACTGCATGGTCACAGCATGTATATAAAACCATTAAACCTTGTTAGAGGTTTTTGGAGCTGTTTTAAATAGCAGGCTTCGTAGGTGTCCCATTATGTGCATTAATTAGCTGCCTTTTTATCTAGTTTTATATCTTTAAAAGAAAAGAGAAAGACGTGTGTTCATGACGGGCAAAATAAAAAAAAATGCTGTTTTCCTTTGAGCCTGCACAAAGACTTACGACTATGTGTACTTGATTGAATCAAAGGCATTGGCCTTTCACCGTTCGTTTAAGCCTCATGGATCATCTGTCTTAACGTCAATAACTTTCAAATAGGATTAACATAGTTCTGGTATAAAAGCATTTTTAAAACTGAATTCCATTAATGCACACCCAAGCTAATAACAAAAAATCATTCAAAGCTTTATTTGTAATTAACCTTTTTTTTAAATAATTTATTTGTTTGGCACTGTTTATTTATATATTTTAATTTCAAATGTTTCAACCAAAAAACACTTTTCTCTGGTAAATTGGTACATGGCTGAAAAACATATTCCACAGCGGGTACTTGACTGACATGCAAACCACTGACATACTGTAGATTATGATGTATGGGAATTTGTATAGTGAACTCAAAATTTGAAAAACACATTGTAGAGTAAGAGACTAATACTGTATCTTTCCTGGTATTGAGCCTACCTCCAGTAAGTGGCCTAGGTGCATTCCTTTCCACATAAAACCATTCCAGAGTGTGCATTTGCATGTGAACTTGTATCAACATGTCATGCTCTGTGAGGAGAGTGCAGAGTAGACGTGATCCCAGATTAGAGTGGCAAAATTGCTGTCATTGTTGAGTGTACAGCAGCTGCACCCCTGAAGCCTGTTGACTTTTGACAGGACTCACTCAGCTCATGTCACAAACTGTAACCGAGGATGTGCGATTTAAGGGGATATGAGTGTGTTAATATGTGTGCCTTTATGGGAAAGAAATGGGGGAGGTGTGTGATGAGGGTCTTGGATTGCACTGTAATCCTTTTGCCCTGGTTGGAAATGACCCCGCACAGTCTGGGATAAACAATGAGGGTGCACACATGCAAACAAAAACAACGTCTTGCTCATGACACTGCTTAGATAGCTTTACTTCATCATGGGAAAATGTCTGCAGCAGAGCCTGGCTGATCTACTGCAAGATAAGGTTGGTTCTTTTTGTGGAGTAGATGCTTTTGCTCACGCTTTTGCTGTGAGGTAAAGATGCTCTACTGTGTCTGGTATACTTTCAAGAGGACAATATTATGTGAATGTTGACATGCTGTGCAAGTTTAATGAGCTCCTGCATTTGTCATTACACTGAAAAAAACAGTGACAATTAATTCAATTCTCATAATTTTTTGCACGACGTTCCAATTAAACTTTATACCTGTAAATCAAGTAAATGTCTTTGCTTTTATCACTTAATATCTAAACAGGATCAAGTAAATGTCTTTGCTTTTATCACTTAATATCTAAACAGGATTGGTAAATAAATCTTATATTGCAAATGTATTTTGTTTTGTGAAAAAAATGAAGTAAGGTCTGTTTGACTTTTTGCAATATTCATTTTTAGTGATTAGAGTAACTTTTATGCACATCTATTCTTTAGCATAACAGGTTGATATTGATATTGATTTATGTTTCATTTATTTTAACTATCAAACTAACATTGATTTTTGATTGTAACCACCTAACTTCAAGCCAGCACTTGATTTACAATGGTAGTGCACTATTGTACCAGTCCACCAGTCCAGTCCTGTCACGATAATCAATAAATCGATTAATCGAATGACAAAAACAAAGTTGATAATTTTGCCAGTCTCGATAAATACACATGTGTATGCGTTTTTGTTTTCCTCTCTTCTCCTCTCTCTTTACCACACAGGCTGGATGACAGCAGGGTTCACTCTGCGTCATTCTGGGCTCGTTTGTTCTCTATTGGAATGACCGGACAGAGTGAATCCTCCTCTCAGCCATTCAGCCTGCCTGTCGGCGGAGGCGGGGCTGCTAGTGAGTTGATTCACAGAGAAGTACTGCCAGGTTAGCATTAGCACAAGTTAGCGTTGTGAGATAACTGAATATGAATGAAGGCACAACAGCGATGGTTTCCAAGCCAAATGCCACAGCCTCAATGTGGGAATATTGCACTTTTAAACAGAATGAACAGGGTGAGCGCATGAACACTGATGAACTGATTGGAAAGTAGTGACGATGAAGAAAGGGAATACAAGCAACTTGCAGCACACCTCAAACAACCGTCCTTTTTCCCAACTGGGGAAAAAAAAAAATACAGCTGGAGTTGCAGCAGAGCCTTCGTCCCAACAGTCAACATTTGGGTGGGCAAAGTAAATATAAACAAAACGACACTAAATGGTGCACACTCACAGACAGTGTTGTTCGCTACATGTTAGGAATAGTTTGGATTTTAAACTTGTATGACATCCCCATCAGCAGTGTAGTGCATCAAGAGTGAATTACTCCCCACCACACCCGTGAGCCCAGTTGTGGTCGGATTTCAGTGATGAGGAACTTAGTTCCGGTTAGTTGCTGGGGCCACTTAAGTAAAGAGTTTGGCTTCTCAAAACAATGACTACGTTTACATGCAGTCAATATTCGGGTTAAGGTCAATATTCCGATTTCTGAAGCATTCGGAATAATCCGTTTAAATGCGTGAAGTGCAAAAAAAAAACAAACCCGCACGGACAATGTTTTGACGCACGGTAATGGTCATGACGCATTTATGGTCATTTATACTTCTTCTTCCTGTATCCAAAAACAACAACAACACCGGCATGGTGGATAATGAACGCCTTTGTTTGTGTTTTGGTGCTGGTACTGACCAACCACCAGCACTTGACACTATTCTGTCTCACTTTCTTCATTAATGGAAGGCGAGAACGTGAAGAAATAGGAAATGGAGCCGGAGCTGTGCCATCCATATCCATGCTACATCCCCAGAGCCCCTCGGACACTTTTGAAGATGCGTTCGTACAAACCCTGCTTCGCGTAATTGCTTGCTCACTTTCTGACAGATTTCGCTATACTAACGCATAATATCGCACACTAACGAGGTGGCTTGTTTCCCCCTTGTTCCAAAAATGCATGTCGTCATGTTTACGAGTAATTCCTGCCAAAGACACAAGATTCCTTTCGAATAGAACATGCCCAGAACACAAATTAATGCAGTTACTACAATTCTTTATTTGTATATGATTACATTGTGTATTAATACAGAACCTTAAAGAACAAAAGTTAGTAAACACTGAATCCTGATTTACCATGTAGAAATTATGTAGTTTTATCAAATAAAAGTTAGTACACCCAAAAGTCATTTTTTTTTCAATGTAGCGAGTGCATACATTTATCCTCCACTGCAGCAGATGGTAAGTGTTTTGATTGTTCTTGTTTTCTGAACAGCTCACGTCTGGTACGAGTGCACTTGCTAACTGTGATTTTATACACAGCAGTTTGTACTTCTCCCACACAAGATAAACACACATTCTGTTTACTGCGGTCACAAAGCTAAGAAGATTGTGGATACAAACAGGTTAAAAATCACAATTTGTGTAATGTAGTTGGAGAATATTATTGCATACACTTATTATTATTAGTTTTAATACAGGTGGTCTTTGGTTTGTGACATTTTGTGTTATGTTACAAACCTAATTTTTGTCCGTAAACACGAGACTTACTCGAGAACTAGTTACAGTGGACAGCGGCGGAAGAATACACTATGTGCTCAGTATTGGCCGCACTTGTCTCAATCACTTGACTGTCGCAACCATCATTAAGGATTAGGATAGTTTTGCTTTCTCCCCAGATGTTGTAAGAATAACAAGGAGGTGGTTGATCAATTTTGTTTTTAAATTATTTTTCATTTAATTTATTATTATTATTACCATAAATTCCGGTGTATAAGCCGCTACTTTTTTGTTTAATTTTGAACCCTGCGGCTTATACAGCGATGCGGCTAATTTATGGCTAAATTCTAATCTCATGACATCTCCTTTACTTCAGAGCTACTACTAAACGTTTAAACAGCGTGCTAGGAAACGGTAGCTCTTTCTTTGGCAGGAGCCAATCATGAGCTATCAGTGGAAATCGCAGGAGGTCATTACTCAGTGTGACAACAGTCTGACTCACGGTGTCATCTTACAAAGAGCGCTAAACTCATCACACAGCAACTTAGCACTCAAAGGGTACCTAGAAAATATACAAGTACCAATATGAGTTCAAAATTAAAAAAACAACTATTTTAACATTTTCCCATAATGCACTGTGTTGAAGCAAAACATTTGTTGGCTTGCTGGGGTGCTGCAATGATGTCAGCCTTGCAGCATTGCAGCGCCATCCATCCATTTTCTATGCCGCATGTTCTCTAATGAAATGCTTTGCTCAGACGAAAGGCATTATGGGAAAACATTAAAATTGTTTTTTTTCATTTTTTCATTTTAAACACATAAGAATGGTGTAAACTCTATTTAGAAAGTCATAAACAGGTTTTCTATGCTCTAATTACGAAAATTCCATTTATTAATATTTAATCATACTTCGCGGAAATCCACTTATCGCGGTTGTGTCTGGAACCAATTAACCGCAATAAACAAGGGATGACTGTACTGTCTTGACATTGCATGCAGATACTTGCCCTCGGATTTTCTGTTCAACCCAGACTCCAGTCTTTTCTGTCACCGTAGGAGTTAAAATCAATCCATTTTGCATTTTAAAGTTAGCTTAGCAGGTGTCAAAATTATATTTTGTTTTTTCTGCTGCACCACCCCTTCAGTTCAATGGCTATATAAACTAGTTGTGTGTGCGTGTGTGTGTGTGTACACCACTTATAAAACAATATTGGCAACATGTCAGATGCTACATTGAAGTTCATTATTTCAGTTTCTCCACAGGGAATAAAACGTGGCTGCTAGCCAACTTGTATTTTGCTGCCTGCTGTCCTGCTGACTCGTTCTCTCTGTGGTTAATCTGCATCACTTGAACTCAATCATCACTAAACAGTAATGTTAGCGCTGGTGCTAAATTAACAACATGAGAGGGGTCCTTGTTCTGGTACTTGCCATATGAAGACTATATTTCTGTTATTTTTTTTTAATGTCTTCTAATTTCTTTCAGTGTATGCATAAAAAGGACAAAAATATATTGAGCCTGGGACTGAATAACACTCATTTTCATTCGTTTCAGCAGTTGGCTGGTTGGTTGAGGTTTTTGCTTTCTGATGTTGTTGATGTTGTTTAAGCACAGAAAATTATGGCGAGAGCTGTTTTTTATTTATTTGTAACAATTCAATTATTTTTTTCTGCTTCAAATGGAAATGTAGTCAATTTACACCTCTGTGTCATTTGAGGAAATGGATTACATACCATATCCTGTTAATTCAAAATCTTTTTATTTTCCTCTACAGTATGACCCAGAGAATTCAGGCTTCATCAGTACAGAGCGGTTCAGGGATCTTTTGGCAACCCATGGCTCTGAGCTTGACCCCCACAAACTTGAAGTTCTCTTGGCCCTCGCAGATGGTAACTCCGATGGAAAGATCTGCTACCAGGACTTTGTCAACCTGGTAAGACACTTTAGAGATAGGGCTGATATGACCTGATGACCCATAGGCAACTTCGAGTGTCCAGTTAACCTAACATGTAGGGGTGTCCCGATACAACATTTTCACTTCCGATACGATACTGACATTGTAGCCTTGAATATTGACCAATACTGATATTGGTCCAATGAATCATACATACTTGTCTTTGTGGAAAAGTGAGACTTGTCACTATCAAATGATAAAGTAACATTACGAGTTAAAATATATATTTATGTTGTGACTTTCTTGGGTCAATTGATTGCATTGATTTGTATTTTGCTTTGTTTTTTGTTTAACTAAGAAAATACCTATTGTGTTGTGACTTGAGTTGCAGGATTAGCCACAGTAGACTGCGTTGAAAACTGCATTTTATTTGTTTATTATTTGTAAATTTGCATTTACAAATTGACAAAAATGACTATTTTGATTTGACTTGTTTTCCTTTTCCAATAAAGATAGAGCTTTAATTATAATAAAATGCAATCCCGTCAAATCGTGATATTTTTGCCCAAGGTTATCATTCCATCAGAATCTCATACCGGCCCATGCCTATTTTGTAGTGTGGAATATTAGAAAAGCACAAATCGTACATACTTTTATGACTTATTTTGTAGTGTGGAATGTTCGAAAAGGCTTGATCAAGTAATATTACTCAAACAGACAGCAATAGTCGGCAACTGTAGGTATGAGAAAAACTCATCCATTTATTTCTTTATGCACTTAGGGTATAGTTTTATCCACAATGTAGTGGCAGCTAGGCATAATACAGAGATGCTCGAGGTGCTCAATGAAACGTTTGAACCCAACATTACTCACCACCGAAAGGGGCTCGCTCTTTTCTGTTGTAGCTAATGACTTTTTGCCATCGCCGTGGGAGTTTTCATATGCGTGGCGCTTCATATGCGCGATGAGGTTCGTCCTATTAAACTTCCCCAGTTCTGTGCCACCATGGGAAACTTGTGCATGATATGTTGTGCACTCAGTTGCAACGTCTTATTACTGCCACACGCTCGACATCACTCCTGCTCCGTGCTACTTTGTTAACACGCTAGCAAATACTGTTATTGTGATCACATGAGCTCTATCCGGTCGCTGATGGATAGACGTCTGGAGTCAACTGCTTGTATCCGAGTGTCAGTATTGGAGATTTGAGATGCAGGCCAATATAATCCTATGTTTTTTTGCTGATATTGGCTCGATATCCGATATCAATATAGGATCGTGACATCCCAACTAACATGCATTCTTTTTGGGACTATGGGAGGATCCACGTCAGCAGAGCAAAAACATGCAAACTCCACACGAAAATGTCTAAATTGCTAGTGATTTGATGGTGGAAACTTTTTGAAATAGGAAATATTGTGCCATAGTAACGCCTCTGTCAGTGGAAAAAGTGTCCCTGTTCAGCTATACATTTTTGCATATTGTCACTGTACAGTATTTGGAGTTACAACTACCAGGTTTAATAGGAAAATACTCCATGACAGATGATACATTTCCCCTCTTAATTCACCCTAACCCAGTTTCAGTTTGACCTTCAAACTGCTGCCTTCTGCTGGTTTTCAATTCAAGCATCTTCAGCTCAGAACAAATCTGTACTCAAATCTTTTGCATACAGTCATGGAAAAAATAATTAGACCAGCCTTGTTTCTTCAGTTTCTTGTTCATTTTAATGCCTGGTACAACTAAAAATACCTTTTTTTGGACAAATATAATGATGACAACAAAAATTCAATAGTTATTCAATTATGTACTGCCCAAAAATGTTACTCTTATGAGCTATTTTTTGACATCACTATATTTGTCCAAACAAATGTACCTTTAGTTGATACTATCGGCCGATATTGGCATAAAGTTCAGTTCATATCAGTTTTTCTGCCGATATCATTATCAACAGAAAAAAGCTTCCCAGCAGCAAGCTTCTTAGCTCAATTTGTCTGAGGCCTGGAATTATTTCCAAGTTTCGCCCTTGGATTGTATAAATGTGTAACTAAGGGTCTTAATAAGATGTCCGCTGACGTTGTGCAAGCTCAACACGACTAAAGGACGGCAGCCATAAAGCTCGGGAGGCACTTTTTATTAGCCTGCGGCTTTGTCTCACCGCCACACTATGCGGCCGTCAGGAGCCCAGAGACAATACAGCACACTTCCAGCCTTCACAACAAAACTTTGGTTGAGACAAAATGTTTAATATAAATATGGCACTTTTTCTTTACATAACTTACATTGCATATTGCAGTATTGGTCTTATATTATATTATTACTTATATTATTTGTTTATTTGTGAAATGCATCCAGTGGCATCACAGTTAAAGAAGCATAATGTGTTCTTTACAAGACATCAGTTTGAGGGAAGAGTTGCCGCCGATATTGGTATCGGTTTGTTTGTTGGTTTATTTGGATCACCATTTGTGACGGTGTGTTGTCTACACTGGACTTTGGATCCCAGGATGCAGAGGACAAAGGCAGGTGCTTAATAGGTTGTTAATAGTCATTGCAACACATATGCGTGAAGAACATAAAACAACGGTAGTCCAAATAGAAATAATGAATGCCTTTGAATCTATGATGGGACCGTGCTGGTGAAGCCAAGGAAGCCCAAGTACTAAGGGTGCTGAGTGAGACGGCATAAGAAAAAAATGAATGACCTCGTGATGGTTACCCGAAAGAAGCAAAGATAAATTGCAAGTCGGATGAGTAATATTAGCCAGGAGACGTCCATCGAGCAAACGAACATTCTTGTGGTGAACAAGCTCAAATGGAGGAATATTGAAAGAGTTAACCAACCTGCAATCAATGAAGTTCTCATCGGCCCTGAGTCAATAAGCGCCCTGATGGGACTAGCTCCCCCCGACCAGGACAACGTACCTTCCACCTGAAGTTGGCCCACCAAGGCCAATTTTGCAGCAGAAGTAGGTGGAGCCGACGATAACAACTGCTGGGGAATGTCCCCGGTGGAGGATGAGCGCTGTCTTGTTGGGCGAACAGGACAGCGGGAAATCATGACAGACATAGACGCAGACTCAACCGGCGGCTCCTCTCTGCTGACGAAAGGCGACTGCCCCCCAGCTGCATGGGCACAGCATCCCTGACGTACTCTGGTGATCCACAACTGGAGAAGGGAAAGCGGAGAGGGGCCAGAAGCGCCCCTGGAGGCGGAAGAGGGATCTGACGTGCTGCGCCCTCGGCAGCCATTTGTCAAGTCGAATGGACAGCTAGATGAGCTCCTCCAGCATCTGGGTCTCGTCCTGGGCGGCCAGCTCATCCTGCAAGCATGGGCTGAGGCTTCCCCAGTACGCACTTCGTAGCGCTTTGTCATTCCAGCCAGAATCCGGAAAGAAATGGAGCGGTCCGCCACTGATGAGAAGCCTTGTCGCATCACAAGGAGGCGGCCACCTGCGTCTTGCTCTCTGACTGGGTGGTTGAAAACACTCCGGAGCTCGGTGACAAAAAGAGACAGACTGGAGCACAGTTCCGGCACACTGCCATTTCCCAACTGGCAGCGAGGCCAGAGAGCAAGCTGAGCATGTATGCCACCCTTGCTGCGTCTGTGGCGTACGTGTGGGGCTGCTGTGCAAAAATCTGGGCACACTGATGGATAAACAGCTGGCACTGTCCAAAGTCCCCTTCATACCTCATAGGATGGGTAATGCTGGGCTCCCGGGGGGATAGCTGGAGGGTAGAGCGACGGCTGCGCTTCCATCGGTGAATGGCGCGTGGTCTGCAGAAGCGGCAGGAGATGCACCTGCCAGCTGAGTGTGCAGCTCCCTAACGAGCGAGTTTAGCTCATTCAAAGTCTGTTCGTGGTGGCTTATTCTCTGCCCATGGGCTCGGAGTGCCAGTGGAACATTGTCGTCCTCCGCGGGATCCATAACGATTGACTCTGCTATTCTGTGATAGTGTGTTGTCTATACTGGACTTTGGATCCCAGGATGCATAGGACAAAAGTAGGTGCTTAACAGGTCTTTAATACTATAGTCACTGCAGCACATACTGTATGCATGAAGAACAAAAAACAACGGTTCCGGTAAGACAAACTAAAAGGCACCGCGAAAAATGGTAATAAGGAAAACAGAGTTCAACCAATAACCGACCTGACGGAGCTACAGGACGTGCAGCACAGGCGCGAGCTAGGCAGAGCAAGGCGCACAACATGCATGTAACATATTGTAATGCGCGACTCAGTCAGCTGTGGTTGGTTTTTGAGGCTTCAGATTGAAAAAAATGTGCTTCGAAAATATCCATTTGTGTCAATTGAAGTTTTTTTTTTTTTTTTTTAATTCTATCATGACCATTTTCCTCTTTCCACTCGCTAGTGAGCGTATGAGTGCATGGGTGTTTGTCAAACCAGTCTACATGTGTTTTGTGGACTTGGAAAAGGCATTCGACTATGTTTCTCGAGGAATCCTGTGGGGAGTACGCCGGGAGTACAGGGTACCGGACCACCTAATTCTGGTGTTTTGCTCCCTGCATTTCCGGCAATAAGTCAGTCTCTTTTCCAGTGAGGGTTGGACACCGCCAGGGCTGCCCTTTTGTCACCAATTCTGTTCATTACTTTTATGGACTACTTATAATTTCTAGGCGCACCCAAGGCGTTGAGGAGGATCTGGTTTGGTGGTTGCAGGATAGGGTCTCTGCTTGTAGCAGATGATGTGGTCTTGCTTGCTCATCGGGCCGTGATCTTCAGCTCTCACTGGATTGGTTGACAGCCGAGTGTGAAGCAACTACAATTGTGAACGAAAACCGAAGCAACCAGATATCCAGTTTGACAAGTGAATGATTCGGCTACGCCGGTAGCAGCGTCCTGCATCGATAAGAATCAGCCATAAATCTCTAGATTAATCGATTGTGGAGACTTGCACTGGGTATCCGGACAGAAGCAATCGGTGTCTTTTAAACAACGAGAGACCCTGGGCTGCTGGGGAAAGGATTGTCACGCATCCTCAATAGCTTTTTGGGCATTTTCATTGCACCCATGCGACAAATACTTCTATTTACTTGTCTGTGCTTGGACACTTTGCCACTTTTGGAGAGATATGTCATTATTTAAGGGGCTTTGCAGTGTTTTGTATTATTGATTGGACTGAAGGTTAAGACGTCTGTTTTTTCATTGTTATGTTTTATATACAGTAGATAGAAGAATGTTTATTGTCATTGCACACAGTATACAATGAAAGTGGTGGCTCCACTTCCATTTCTAGCAACATTAAGACATGTTAAGACATGTTAAAATTTTAATGCTCAGAATATAACAGGTATAACAATATAGATATTAATCCCAAAAAGATGTCCATTCAGCAAGTCTTTTTTTTGATCTGTGTCTAAACACTAATACATTTGACATGTTATTCTGTTGACTTTATTGTTGCCAGTGCCTTACAGCATGCTTGTTGATATGATGTGCTCTTTTACACATTACAAAATGCTGTAAGAATGCCACTTTTATATAATTGGCATCTTTATTTTATAATGTAAGATTAATTTTTACATAAACAAACATTAACTGTAGAATCAAATCGAATCAAATTGTATTGTATCGAATCCTATTAGATCGTTCGTTTTTTAAAATATATAGTTTTTGAATCGTATCGTAACCTGTGTACCTAGATTCAAATCGAAGAGATTTACATCCCTAGAAGCAACTGGGATGAGATTCAGGACCTCCAAGTCCGAGTCCATGGTTCTCGCCCAGAAAAGTGTGGCGTGCCATCTCCAGTTCAGAGGTGAGGTCCTCCTCCAAGAGGAGTTTAAGTACCTCGGGGTCTTGTTCATGAGTGAAGGAAGGATGGAACGCAAGATCAACTGGCGGATTGGTGCGGTGTCTGCTGTGATGAGGGCTCTGCATCGGCCTGTTGTGGTGAAGAGGGAGCTGAGCTGAAAGGCAAAGCTCTCAATTTGCCAGTCGGTCAGCATTCGTACACTCACCTATGGTCATGAGCTTCGGGTAGTAACCGAAAGGACAAGATCGCGGGTACAAGCAACCAAAATGAGTTTCCTCTGTAGGGTGGCTCAGCTTTCTACTGTCATCAGGGAGACACTCTGAGTAGTGAACTGCTACTCCTCCGCATTGTGAGGAGCCAAATGAGGTGGCTCGGGCATCTGGTCAGGATGCCTCCCTGGGTGTTCAGGGCATGTCCGACTGGTTAGAGGCCTTGGGGAAGACTCAGGACACGTTGGAGATACCTTGTCTCTCAGTTGGCTTGGAAACGCCTCAGGATCCGTCTGGAGAAGCTGGATAGAGTAGCCAGGGAGAGGGAAGTCTGGGCTTCCCTGCTTAGGCTGCTGTCCCCGCGACCCAACTTAAGTGGAAGAAGATGGTTGCAAAGATGGAGCTTAGTGAGCAAGGGAGATTCAGTGAGACTTTGTCCAAATGGTTTTGAGGTTCCACTGTAACTCAGAAATACAAATGATAGGAAATCTGTGTTGAATTTCATGCATTACATTTACCTCAACAGGTTGATTGGATGTTCTTGGTTTCTGTTTTTAGTTCTCTCCAGGAAACAAAGTAGAAGTCTTCAAAATGCCATGTGGGAAACGGACAGGCTTTATTTGTTCTGCTGTCTTTTTCCGCTGTCTCTTTCATCATTTTAACTGACAGCTACTGCCTAATGGTGCAGTGTTCAAGTCACTGCTCACTCCTTCCCCCATCCACGCATCTCTTTTTACATCACTCTTTTACCTTCACCTCTTTCTCTCATCCTGTACCTCGGTGCTTAACTCTCTTTCTGTAGACTGTCACACTGAATTGTTGCCTTATTTGTATTGCCATACCGAATACCATCTCGAGCATATTTCTGCAACGATGTGTAAGTGCCGCAGCACAGGTGTTGTCCTGGCTTTGATGTGATGTCCTAAGGCAGAAAATTGCCTTGTTAACTCCCTTACCCCATGGACACAAAGTCAAGTAAAGAGGCCAGCTTTTACAGGCATTGTAAAAAGGGGCATGCATGTCTAATAAGGACTATACCCCGGTGTTATAGAAGTTATAGAAGTGAATAAAGCTTTGGAAAATAAATATTCCTTTAATGCAGAACATAAATTAGCCGTACCGCTGTATAAGCCGCGTGGTTCAAAGTTGAAGAAAAAAGTAGCGTCTTATATACCAGAAATTACGGTATATGTCTTTAATAACTAAATAGCTAAATAACAGTGAGTGACAGAACAGTAAATGCTGTAAATATTTGTGACACTTTTGAGGATACATTATATGATAATATCCAAAGAAAAATTTGACACAAATGAGTTGTAAAACCCAGGTAATGACAATTTTGATGCATTAATTGATTCAGTATACATTTTTATATATATATTTTTATCAGGAAGTAGTTAGATAAGTCGTTCCATTTATTTAAAAAATGCTTTAATATTAAAAATGTTTTACTGTCATTTCCTTGTGCTAAGAAAGCCCCATTACACTTTAGTAATGGCTTGTTGTCTGACTCTTAGCAGGATTCTGACACTAACGAGGCATGGGCACAAGTATCTGTTGGGCTACTGACTGTCATCAGCGAAGATTAACCTCGCCCTCCCTACTTTAGGCACTTGTTTGGCCTGATGTACGCTCTGCATTTGGACTATCTAAAGTCCATGAAAAATATGTTTGGATTCATCCAAAGAGTGATACTTGGACATTTTGCTTAGCTAAGTGGCATTGTTAAATGTTTTATCTGGTCTTACCTCCACATTGGTTTTAATTACGAGGAGGCCTGAAATTCAGACTTGTTTTTGCTGCCTTTTTTTTTTTTGCATCCACATAGTGTTCAAAGTGACGGAAAGTAAAGCATGTTGTAAATAGAATTACATTGAAAGTATACTTTCCTCCTTCAGATGTATTTTGGCCTTGTTTTGTACAGTATACAGTTACTTTATTGTTAGTAACAAAAATAAATGTATAATGGATGCTCTATCAGGGGTCACCAACATAGGGCACCAGGTAGCCCCCCACGACCACATGAGGTGCCCTCAAGCCTGCTTTTCATTCAGGTTTTCAGTTAATAATGAAAGAACAGTAGAAAGAAATGCATTCTGAAATACATAATGTGAGTTGTGGACACCAGCATTTTGTTTAATCTTCTGGTAAAACAAGCATATTCGCTTTGTTTGGGTTTAAAATAAGCTCTGAAAACAAATGTTACAAAAATGAGTAGCTCTTGGCCATTTTCATTTTGTAAAAGTAGCTCTCACAAGGAAAAACGTTGGTGACCCCTGCTCTACATTTATCTCATGATACTCTTTTTATTTGAAATGTCATTGATAGAAACGTATAGTCTGTTTTGATGCTAAATGTGTTGGCTGCACTTGAATTATAGTAGTTGGATTTACTTGATAATTTTAAGGCAAACGGTTTGCATGGCTTAATCTAATGAAACAGATTGTAAATTCTAGTAATAACTAAGAAGTCTTAAGTTACAGTTAATATATATTCAGTAAACCAAAATTAAATGAATAAGTAACCAGGACTAAAGACAGAATTTATAGCACTCGAAACAATTCAGTTGTGTGAACTTAACATTCTTTGTAACCTGTACTTAAGTGTCAGTGCTTCTAACTTAATTTCCTAAATATTGTCGACCAATTATTGTAGTTACTGGAACTCAATGGAAATAGTATACTTTACTTGAATCCTTTGTACGTAAAACACAGAAACATCAATTGTGGTCAACTATGGCTATAAAGTTGACTCTTCTTAGTTATTTCAACTATGGCTATAAAGTTACTTAGTTTTTTCAAGGCAATCGGTTTGTATGATTTTTTTAAAGTAAGGTTAACTAATTGGATGTTTCATTGTGGGAGCAATTTGGCAAAGGCCCATTTGGGTTCCAGCATGAAAGCAGGGTCCATAAAAGGCATTCTTGAACTAGACTTGAACCCCTTTGGAATGAATTAGAACAGAGCTGCTGTGCCGGCTGTGCCGCTCTCAGATCCAACATCAGTGACCTTTGTCATGCACTAATGCCATGCCAGCTTGTGTGGAAAGTTTTGTTGATTAGTGGGAGCCGTTTGTGGAAAAAATGAAGATATGAATGAAATATCCAGATGTCTCTTTGTCATGTGACAAAACTTCTGCTGCTGCGCTCATATTTCTCTACTTCCATCTGTCATCTATCTCTTGTGTCGTCTGTTCCGCCCCAGTCGCCCCTCTTATTAAATTGTCTTGAATTCTCATTTGTCCCCTTTAACCTTTCCTACTCCCTTTCTCCCTTTCTCCCAGTCTCTCGCCAGTGCTTGAACGGGCAGCATGTCACTTTCTGTTTTGTGCCCTGCACAATAAAAGAGAGGAATTGCATTCACTTCACATTAAGAACTGACTTTATTTATGGTGCATCGGCTGCCCACCAGGGGAGGTTTGTCTATATGTGTGTGTCCTCCCAGAAAACATCCTATTGAGCACATTTTGGCCGCTCTCCACGTATCTACAGGACATGTAATTAAAGTTAAAGTTAGACTTCGGTTGCATATTCATGAGGTTAATACTTGTCCGAGAACATTCCCATTGAGATAGAAAGACAGCCGTGCATGCGTCCTTCCTGGTGTGCGGTCTGCAGGTGGCCATGGTAACTTGTAATCATTTTTCCACAGTTCTCTTCTCCTGACAGAAAGGCAGAAATAATTGGCCTCTACTGAAGTTCTCCAAACAGTGATCTCTGAAAGTCTCATTAAGTAGTGCCAGAAGATCCTCGCGCAGCAAGTTTCACAATACTATCACTAGTATTATTATTATATTGTATGGGTACTCTGTGGTATGGTATGTTGTAGTTTATTTATTTCAGACATGTTTGACAAGTTAAGCAACATCACGTGGTTAAATTTGTACAATTCAACATGCCTGTAAAGGAGTAGGAAGAAGCAGAGCTCATTTAATCCCACCGTTTCTCCATGTCTATTCCTGAAAATTCATTTACACCATAACTTTTTCATGTTGACACTTACAGTATTTAACTTGCTTACATTTTGTTCACGTCCTGTGTGAAAAGAGCTCAAGTTGGTGAGCATTAGGTTAGGTTAAGGTTTAATAACATTATTAATAATAATAATTTATTTAAACTTCATAAGCACAAAAAATAAATATGTTGCTACAAATGATTAAAGTGTTGTGTTAAACCCAGCCCGGGCTGCCTTCACAAATATATAGCCTCAATATGACATCCACTCACTGGGTGCACACAAAATCAAAGACAGAATTGAGTTATGGGGGCATGAAATAGAAATAAGATAGAGATCATGGAAGGTGAAGCAGACTGTGGGAGACAAAGGAAGAAGGTGTCATTACATTGTCATGGAGACTATTGTAAAACACACCCAAAGTTTATGCTGAAAGACAGCCTCAGTGTCAAAGGAGCAAATGCTTTCTTCGGACACTAATGAGTAGTCTCTGTGCTAAAGTCTGTTACAAAACTTGATCTTGACCAAATGAAATTCTACTGAACAAAGTACATGATGAAAAATAGTGTCTACTAGAATTGGAAGACCGTGAGATGCCCCACCCATTAAAAAGGGCATTTTTGTTTGGAGTTGAACTCCTTTGAGGCAGCCAAGGAGGGGTTTGTTGGTTGCTAGGCGATGAGAATGGCATTCTGTAGTGTGTGTGCGGGCTGTGCTCAGAGAGCTGTGTGATGAGGCTTTAGCGGTGCATTGACTGCATTGACTTAAAGGTTAGCACAATATACTGTATAGGCAAAAGTATCGGGACACTTTTCTATTATCAAAGAAACTGTGCCGGTCTGTGGTGGGTTTAATGTCAGGGCTCTATGTCAAGTTTGTCCACACCACACTCACTTATTTTGAGAATTGAGGCATATAGTTGTCCACAATGATTTGGGGAGATGAAGAACTGAATAATATTCTAGTGGGACTAAGTGACTAAGTATGTCTCAGTACTTTTGTCCATTTAGTGCTGTCTGTTATATGTAAAATAAAACGTCTTATTTCAAAACTAATTAAACACTGTCTTTTCTCCAGATGAGCAACAAGCGCTCTAACAGTTTTCGGAGGGCCATCCTGCAGGGGAGCAGGCAAATAAAAGGCAGCAGTCTCCGAGATGAGGTCGGTTTGGGTCTGTCTCAGCGACTGGTCCGACACGTGGCTTATGAGACGCTGCCCCGTGAAGTCGATCGCAAGTGGTATTTTGACAGCTACAACTACTGGCCCCCACCCTGGCTAATTCTGACCATCACCATTGTCGAGGTAAAGTTCCCTACAGTTATAAAATAACAAGTGTCTTCATTAAAAGAGCTGAAATGGAAAAAAAAACGTTAGGGGTGCCGCAAGATTAAAACGTGATTTCTCGTTCAGAAAACAACTGTTTCCTGGGCACTAGGCCTGGAATGATAATAATTAATTAATCACACAACAAATGAAAATGAACTTGATAATTCTGCTGGCCTCAATATGTTGCCATTTGCATGCGTGTCTCCCGCCTCCAAACAGGCAAGAATAGAGTTCACTCTGTGCATTGGTTTCAGCACCTTGGCGCATTTGTTCCACAGAACAACAGCATGAACGGAGTGAGCCCTTTTGTCAGTTTCTTTGTCTCGATGGGTGGAGGCTGGGCTGGTATTATACTGTACACACAGAGTCCAGAAGAGTGTAGCCTTGTGATGAGCAATGCAAGTTAATGTAGTAGAAATTGAATTATCCATCCATCCATTTTCTATACCGCTTCTCCTCATTGGGGTTGCGGGGGTATGCTGGAGCCTATCCCAGCTAACTCCGGGCAACAGGCGGGGTACACCCAGGACTGGTCGCCAGCCAATCGCAGGGCACATACAGTATAGACAAACAACCATTCACACTCACATTCATACCTATGGACAATTTAGAGTCGCCAATTAACCTAACATGCATGTTTTTGGAATGTGGGAGGAAACCCACGCACGCATGGGGAGAATATGCAAACTCCACACAGAAATGCCCAACGGAGATTCGTTTTCCCGATCTCTGGACTGTGACTGTGTGGCCAACTTGCTAACCACTAGACCACCATGCGAAACAGAAATTAAGTTAGTAGATCGCAATACATTGCCATATATATTTTTAGATTTTTTTCATACTTTTCTTAAAAGTAATGTTAAAAGCTTGTCTCGTCTCGTCTCGCCTCGTCTCGTCGACCCAATCTCCTGTATAGTCTCATGTCTCATGACACCCCTATTCAACGTAGATAAATATTGTCTGCGTCTTAAATGGAATACTTTTGTCACAACACCTCAATATGTATACTATGTACTAGAGATCTACCACAAACACACACTATTCTCCACATTACATACAGGTACATTCTCCCTATTGCTAATGCATAGTCTACTGAGCCTTTAGAGCCAGACCGGCAAACTAATGTTATAGTACGCTAACCAGCCTCCACCTTGGAGTGCTTCCCGCCAATAAAACAAGTGAATTGAGTTTTTTACGTGCTCTCTCTCAACGGACTGTTTGACTGTCGATGTTATCAGCAGCCTTCTTTCAAGTAATTCACAGACGGGAGGTACTACGAGCTAATTTTCGAGAGAGTTTTCTGCATTTACCTTCACATGTGTGTATTTGCTCTCAGGACATTCTCCACACGAGAAATCGTCCCTCTCAGCCAGGTGTGTGTGTGAGGACAGCGTCCGCTTCAGATTGGCTCTGCCACTAACGCGTATTGTGGCTTACTTAACCAATCAGATGGCGCCGTGGGTGGAGCAATGCTCAAGGCAGAAGTCGCAGCCGGCAGGAGAGAGAAAGGCGCAACTGCATCTGAGCCGAAATAACCGAAATAAGTTTTAAATTGATGGCCGATACCTATATATGTGAATAGCAATATTTATCCACTTCTTCTTCATATCTCTCCTTTCTAAATGTGAATTGCAAACACTCGAGTAGTCCCTCTCCTTTCGCTACCTAGCCAAGATGGCGCTGATTGAGAGTGGTTAGGATCCATCAATGCACGCACCACCATTTGGGCCGTGTTGAGAATAACAGACGGCACGCTACAACTTGCTTTTCACACTTTATGCGCTCAAAATGTTAAGTGCAAGTATGGAAGTGTGTGAGCTGAGGCACAGCCATTGTTTTTATGTTGTTCTTGGCGTCATCTTGCTGATGTGCAATGCATTGTGGGTCGATGATTGCTTTGCTTGTTCACAAAGTGTTGCAAAATTGTTGCAAAATGTCCCATTTGCACGAGAGCAGGAGTACAGTGTTCCCTCGCTACATCGTGCTTCACCTTTTGTGGACTCGCTCTTTCGTGGACTTGCTCTTTTGTGGAATTTTTTAAAGTGCAATTTTTGAATGCTTTTATTTTAAACAGCGTATGAACGCGCATTGTGTTCTCCATCCTTATGGTGTATTAGAGTGATCTAGCGGTGCTCTGTTGTATGTGTCTGTTATTGTATTTACTACTGCTACCAGTAGAAGGTGTTGTATACTCATATGGGAGTTGAAGACGTGTGCAGTTCCAAAACAGTCCTGATTGGTTAAAGGAGAACACACCCATTGTGTTCTCCGTTCTCATTGGCTGTAGACCATTGTGAATCAATCTCCTGTGTGCAGGACTGCCTTTTTCCTGATGTATGATTGCAAGCTGCTAGCGATCATACACGCTGAATAAAGGCAGAAGTTACGCGGCTGTAGGGCACCTGGAATACTGTAATTGAATCTTTGGTTCATGGAGGACGATGAGGAGGAATGTGTTTTAACAAGGATACAAAAACGCTACACCCTAACCCCGCCAGGACAAGCCACAATCAAGGAAGTGAAATATGCCTTACTCACTTAATTTCTTGTGTCCAATCTTGTAAGTCGATCATTAAAATTCAAATGAAATTTCCACTTTGAGAGTGTTTAAACAAGAGAGAAATGTGATAAAATGTTAATGCCTGTCTGAGAAAAGTGTATAAAGTGTATGGTGACAGGTTTTACAGCCTTAAAACATATACAATACTTGTACAAATATATAGTTGGCTACTTTGCGGATTTCACTTATTGCGGGCTATTTTGGGAACCTATCCCTCGCAGTAAACGAGGGAACACTGTACCCCTTAAAAGAGGAAAGGAGCTAATGTGAAGCAGTAGTGGGAGAAGACTTTCAAAATGTTTGCAACAATTATGGTGACTGTAGTGCAAGACCACTGTAAACCCCAAAGGGGATGTCCACTTCTGCTTTAATTCCCCTTCAGTTTCAGAGGGTATTGTTATTTGCTATAGAAATACACAAAACTATGCTACGATAAGCTACGATGTGGATGTTTCACCCACTAGGTGTCAGTATGACAACATCCTAAAACTGCTATGTGCTCCACCTGATGTTACAAACTTATAGTATGTACAAAAAGGTCTGATTTCAGAAAGAGTTGCCATCTTAATTTCCATTCCCAGTCTGACAATGCCTCCACACACTCCAGTTTAATTAGTTGTGGAGGCGAGCTTTGATTTCCCCCTGCACTGATGCATTGCCACAACGACTAGTTGGTTTCCTTTGAGTTTTTCAACCATATGAAGTGATGTAAAGGTCAATTATAGTGTTGGGTAGTATTGAGTCGACAGCTTTACAATAAAAATTAGATGCCAACTTGCTGTTTTGGCACTATTCAGCACATGTCATATTCATTTTGTCATTTTGTTTCTGGTCAAGTGTTCACTGTTTACAGTATAAGCTCCTCTTGATGAGAAAAAGAGTGAAAATGTGTTAAAGCATGCACCCCGACTTTGTTGCCTGTGCTTTTATTTTTCGGACAAATACACCACAGGGTGGCACTGTTATTAAACCCCCACAATTTCACCCCATAAGTCGGATTGACTTGAAATTTCTCACACAGCTCCACGCGCTCTACAAATCACCTGCTGTAACTTTACAATGTTTAGCAAAATCACCACAAAATTTGGTACACACATGTAATGGACGGACAGTGATTCTAATGATTATAAAACTTTGAGGGTATCTATAGTATACATAAACTAGCATGTCTTCCAAAGCATTTTGACCACAATCCATAGGAGGCACCGCAAATAATTTACAGTCATTGGGTTTCTGAACTGTTTCACGACTGTAAATAGCATTGAATTGAATGGAGATACGTGTCAAATCTGTATTCAACATTCATTACTATTCCTTTTTCTTCTAAATGTTTATTGTCACTTTCATTGTCTGTATTTCCTCTCTTAGGTAGTTGTGTTCTTATATTATGGATGTCATCTCGACCGTCTGGTTCTGCAGGTGTCTAGCCCATCATTCCTTAAGAGCCCTCTACCTTACCACCCTCAGCTCCGGGCCCAGGCCTGGAGGTACTTCAGCTATATATTCATGCACACTGGGTGAGTTCCATTATATGATTTATTTTTTCTGTAATTTTGTTTTCTTTTTACATAAGCATTTATTTTTAGTGGGAAAGATTGATTGCTTCTTTGCACTGAGCCTTAGGGCGCTCTCACAGCCGTGCCAGATTTGAGCCACATTATTAAATTAAAACCTCTCTGACATTCAAAACTGAACATTACAGTTAAACCACTAAATTTGAATGTCCCTAAGGTTGTACAATCTGGAATTCATCTGAAAATATCAGGAAAAAATATGTCTCATACGTCACACACGGCATCAGTAAATCTCAGCGAAGATCAAAGGATTAACTCTGCATCTGTCTTTTCTTGCACTTTTTGTGACACTGAAAAAACTGGACCCTTGGGCACTAGTAGATTTAGTTGCATTATGTGTAAACTTGCGTGCGATTGACAAAACAAAAAACAAGCTGGGCTGAAAGAGATGTACTCTGGTGTGTGGACCAGTGATATCAGTATTAAAGGTTTGGCCTCATATTGAATGCCGTTCATCAGTGTGTTAGATGATGTTATCTGGGCTGAAGATGTCCTTGTGTGTTTGGACTTGCCTCCCCCAGCTGATCAATACCCCCTATTGTCGCCTTCCTGATCATCGAACGATCGCGCAGCTTGTCATTGAGGTGGAGGTGCTGGGTTTATCACGAACTAAATAGATTATTGGTGCTGTCTCAGTGGAAATGTTGGTGTGCTTATTTGTGTGCTTGCTGTGAATATGTGTGCACGTTCCCACCAGGATGTTTTTCTGTGTGCTCTGTTTGTAGAAAACACAGACGCAACGCACTGCTTTTAAGCAGCCTGTCGGCCATATTTGCCTCTGCTTTCCTATTCGACTCTGTCATTTAGCTGTAAACAAACATGAAAAAGAGATGAGGGTCTAAATCAGACAGAGAGCATAAGCAAATGAGGGACAGAAGAAGAGCGCTGCTGTGCCCTTGGATTTTTGGGGCGAGTTTATTTTCTGCTGCTAAATGGGGGTTTGTGATGGAAGGACATTGCAGTAAAGAAGGACACAAAGAATGTCTGTGGAGTAATGTAATGTATCTCCTGCTTTAGGTCCCGGCACAATGTTTTTAACTGACATAAGAATAGCTTTTTGGAGCCCCAAAACACAATAATTTGATCAGAGGTCTCAAAGTCAAAGTGGATGGTTTTTTTTTTCCATCTAAACATGAAAATTGATTGTCCATACATACATGATAAGTGTTGTTTTTTAGCACCTTGGTGCGTTTGTTCCATAGAACAACGGCATGAATGGAGTGAGCTCTTTTGTCAGTCATACAGTCTCTTTGACTCGGTGGGTGGAGGCGGGGCCAGTAGCAAACACACAGAGTGCAGAAGAGTGTAGCCTTGTGAGGAGCGATACAAGGTAACGTAGTAGAAATTAAATTCGTATATTGCAGTACATATTTTTATATTTTTTCATTGTACTTTTCTTAAAATTAATGTTAAAATCTTGTCTCGTGACACCCCTACAGTATCTGTTACTGATAATTAGTTGCAATGGATAGAGACAAAAGAAGGAAGGAAAAAAAGTGACACAAAAAAATATTAAACCATTTGAAACCTCAATTCTTTAAAGCTATATAATATCTGAACGTAGACCATAGGCAGGGGGAACAAGCCATTGGTGGGTATGGACATCGTGTTTCTTTACGAAGTGACATCGCCACCTACTGGCCTGGCATACATATTCCAGCGTTTTAGTCATTATAAAATAATCCCTTGTCACTGAAACAAGACATGGGAGGACTGCGACACATGTGAGTTCCTCATTATGCATTGTCTATGTGTGTAACAGGATTGAACACCTGAGCCTAAACATGGCCATGCAGCTGCTGGTAGGAGTCCCCCTAGAAATGGTGCACGGAGCCGTGAGGATCGGACTCATCTACGTGTGTGGTGTGCTGGCAGGTGAGCGGAACGAGGAGCAAAGATTAATGGAAACTTTGCACACATTTTATGTTATTCACTTGGAGTATCTGAGGAAAAAAAAAAACACAAACAAGGTTTAACCTTTCAAGTCTAGTGTTCCTCCATCTGCTTGTGTGTTTTTTTGCCATTAGCAGAAGCCCATCAGGTTCCATTCAGTCATGTAAAAGAATCAAATGTGTGTTTGATTGTGTACACAGTGATTTGTGTTTCTGTATTTCTACCAGTTGTGGAGGGGTCCTGGAAGTTGTGCAGTGCCCATTCAAATCCCCCACATCTTCCCTTGGGGCATATACAAAGGGCACAGACACACAAAGATGGATTTTTATTGTTTTAATGACACTGCAGTCTCCACATCCTTCCGACTTAACTTTGACAACAACCCCATACACTAGACACACACGTATGTGTGTGTGCATACAGTATGTATTTGTTTGTTCCTGATACAAGTTACTGAAGCATACAAAATTGCAGACTATAAAATGATGCATTGAGAATTTGATTAATATTCATGAACGTTTTCTCAATCCCTGTATATCTCCAACTGTGTGTGTGTGTGTCGTGTGCGTGCAGGGGTCAGCCACAAGCACACACACACACACACACACACACGCACTCGTGGATACCAGCTGAAGTGGCCCACAGAATTCAGCTCACAGGAAATGCTGCATAAATCAGGCACGCTAACATACACACAGTGACAGAAGTCAGTGTTTTAATTAGATATCGACCACTAGTGGAGGGGGAAGGACGGGTTGTATTGACTGTGATGTTTTTGGTTCATTGTGTCTGGCTGAAAGTGATACTTCCTCTTGGGCTGTTTGGCATCGAGCAGATCAACGTGATAAAATGAACATCAACGTAAATGTGTCATCACATGCAATTTTATGGTCCTCTGGAACTTAAGAGCGATTGTATTTTCCTAATAACATTTACTATTCAAATCCCATTACTATCTTATATCATTCTGTGATGAATGCATTTATTGTGCAGTTATAAAGTGGAATGGAATGGGTTTGCTGAAAGGCATTAATATACAAATAATGAAGCTAGTGTTTGTTTAAAGAGTCATATGACTGTTATTCCTAAAACTGATATCAATATGTCTATCCTGCATATGACAGGATGAGATATGGGCAGTATATATATTATTTTATATTTATTATTTTATATTTATATAAAATAAATGATTTTATTATTTAACTTTTTTTAATCTAAAAAAAAGGCCTGTCTGAAGATAATCAAAGCAAGCTTGGTGAACAGACTCAGGAGCTCAGCTGGCACATACAGGGAGGTCAGGTCAAAGTTCAGAGGTTAAGTAATGAGTCATTGAGGGGTCAATGAACCTCTTGGTCTGACACACACTCTGGCTCTTTTGTGAAGATGAGTGAACTTGCATGTTGACAGCTGAGACCTGGGAAGCAAACAATAGACGATGAATAAAACAGTGCACTTAAAAAAATTGAATGTTAAATTAGCATTTAGCATAGATGTTTTCAAGAATCTATTCAAAGATTTTTTTTTTTTTTGCTAGAAGAAGAAAAAAACAGGCCTCATTGGGGAATAATAAGGGCAAGATAAGAGACTACTTGATAATAATAATGTTCAAGTAATTACAAAGATTGAGGGCAGTGTTTGAGACATGCTTTAAAAAGAGGAGCACTCAAAAAAAAGGAAGATATTTTGGTTTTATAACATCAACCACACAATTGTTATTGTCATCGTCACTTCATATTTTGTCTCTAACGAACATTAGCAGAATATTTAAGATAATTTTATTATGACTTGAAATTATTAATTAAAGTCAGTGTTTGTTTTTTTTGTTGCAGTACTATATAGTGTTATTGAATCATTTTTGAACATTAATGAATTGGTGCCAAAGTTTCAGAGAGAAATAAATTTTGCTATTTTATTACGTTGCTGACTGTGAGCATCATTATCCTGCAAAGTATTTGTCACGATGAATAGCTTCCTTGTACATACAGTACTAGCATGGCATGGATTGACTACGTTCCTAAACCCTCCTGTAACTATAAACTGATTGTTTTGGTGTAAGAAGTCAGTTCAGGGATGCTCTTAACACAAACCAAAGGTGAATGCAGTATATAAGTTGTTATTTGATTAAAATTATCGCAGAGATGGCTATTAGCCTCCAAGTGTCATGTGTGGGTACTTGATAAACCCAACTCAGTGGCTTTTACTTGTGCTCTCATCCGAGGAACAACACTGTACCTCTTGTCTAGTTAGCAGTTACACAGCATAAATCAAGCACACAGTGACTCCCTGTTCAGTACAAAGATTTTACCACACTAGGCGGAAGCTGTGTGCTTGCCTGTTAAATAAAGGTAGCGTTTTCTGATTAAAAAATGAGGACTTCATTAGAATCAATGTTTATGTAATGTAATGTTTACCTACCTTTACTAGGGGAAGGAAATATGATATTGTAGTTGGCTTTGTGTTGACATAACTCAGTTGTTATTATTTATATTTATTTCTTAAACTAAGGAGAGGAAAGACAGGGAGTCTTCCAGAGAAGCCAGGGAAGAAAAAGAGTGAGTGAGGTAACAAGTCTTCATAAATGCTCTTCAAATAATGAATTAATTGATGAAGCCTATGTTGGTGCCATGAAAAAATTCCTAGACACACTCTTTGGGGCAAAGCGCTCACCTATCTTTCAATCTCAGTGACATCCCTGATATATAATTTTGCTATCACAACAGCAGATGTTGTGTTTGTAAGTAAAGATAGCTAGGTGAGGTTATCTGACCTGTGATGTCTCTGATCACTGCAGGGTCTCTGGCGGTGTCTGTCACCGACATGACGGCTCCCGTGGTCGGCTCATCTGGCGGTGTGTACGCCCTGGTCTCTGCACACCTGGCCAATGTAGTTATGGTAGGTTTGGTTTTGAGTCAGTGCATGTACGTGTGTATAGACTGTACAGAATTAGAACATCACTCATTTGTCCTGTCATTGCTCTGCTGCCATCCTCAAAGCTATGTCTTTTGGGGCCCAGCAGGTGCAGCTCTATCTGCACATGCCATACATTCCAGGGCGCTTTGTGATGGTGAAAGACTTGACCTTCAAGCATGTCTTTATCTTTGGGTTTAATAAGTATCATCATATGATGTCCACCATCTCGTTCTCTCTCTTTTTGCAGAATTGGTCAGGGATGAAGTGTCAATTTAAATTATTCCGGATGGCCATGGCTCTGGTGTGCAGTAAGTCGAATGATACGCTCTCCTTTTGACCTCTTATTTTGTCTTACCTCGTCATTGGAAACAAATCCAATGGAAGGCCAAAACAAGCAACATGAAATGTACTCAAATATTGGCCTGTGCTCTAAAAGACGATGCGACTCGGTGAGTTTCTGTCAAATACATACTTCTCAAATAGTTGCTGTCAACATGTATACAAATCAAATTGATTTAATCATACTCAATTAATTGTCACAAGTGTACTCACATTTTAATATATTATTTAATAATAGAGTAAATGTATATTATATATACAATAATATATTTTTAAAAAATGTTATTAATATCCATCCATCCATCCATTTTCTATACCGCTTCTTCCTCATTAGGGTCGCTGGGGCATGCTGGAGCCTATCCCAGCTGACTTCGGGCGACAGGCGGGGTACACCCTGGACTGGTCGCCAGCCAATCGCAGGGCACATATAGACAAACAACCATTCACACTCACATTCATACCTATGGGCAATTTAGAGTCGCCAATTAACCTCACCTGCATGTTTTTGGAATGTGGGAGGAAGCCGGAGTACCCGGAGAGAACCCACGCGCACACGGGGAGAACATGCAAACTCCGCACAGAAATGCCCAGGGGAGAATCGAGCCCAGGGGAGAATCGAACCCAGGTCTTCCCGATCTCCAAGCTGTTACTGTGTTGGCCAACGTGCTAACCACTAGACCACCGTGCGGCCTTGTTATTAATATATGTAATAATATTTAAATATATGATAATACTGTATATGCCTCAAATGCCAACCTCTGTTAAAGACCTGGTGCTCTCTATAATTGAGTAAATAAATGCAGTCAGTCCTTTGTCATTGTACAAATTATACAAATTTATTCAGTTATACTGATATCCAGCCATCCATCTTCTACCGTTTATCCAAAGTTGGGTCACGGGGGCAGCGGCCTAAGCAGGGAAGCCTAGACATCCCTCTCCCCGGCCATTTCGTCCAGCTCCTCCGGCGGATCCCGAGGCGTTCCCAGGCCAGTTCAGAAATATAGTCTCTCCAGCTTGTCCCCCAGGGAGGCGTTCAGGAGGCATCGTGACCAGATGCCACACGTAAACAAGACCTCGTGGTACTAAAACTCCTCTACTTGGGGCATCTCTTGGGGATCTCATTCCTGACCCGGGGATGGCACTCCACTCTTTTCCAGGCGAGAACCATGGAGTCGGACTTGGAGGTGCTGATTCTTATCCCAGCCGCTTCACACTCGGGTACGAACTGATCCAGTGAGAGTTGAAGATCACGACCCAATGAAGCCGGCAGGACCAAATCATCTGCAATAAGCAGAGACCCAATCCTGCACCCACCAGACTGGATACCCTCAACGCCCTGGGTGTGCCTAGAAATTTGGTCCATAAAAGTAATGAACAGAATAGGTGGCAACGGGCAGCCCTGGCGGAGTACATCCCTCACTGAAAACGAGTCCCACTTATTGCCAGCAATGCGAACCAAGCTCTGACACCTGTCATACAGGGAGCGAACCACCTGAATTAGGTGGTCCCGTACCCCATACTCCCGGAGTACTCCCCAAAGAATTCCTCGAGGAACGTGGCCGAACGCTTATTCCAAGTCCACAAAACACATATAGACTGGTTGGGCAAACTCCCATGCACCCTCAAGGACCCTGCCGAGAGTGTAGAGTTGGTCCACAGTTCCACAACCAGACGAAACCCACAATCCAAGATTCAACTGTCTGGCGGATCCTCCTTTCCAGAACCCTAGAACCTTACCCGGAAGGCAGTAATGTGCGGATTCTGGGATTACCGCCATGACAGGTAGCAACCACCTTATGGCCACAGGTCCGGTCAGCCGCCTCGACAATGGAAGCACATAACATGGCCCTCTCGGACTCAGTGTCCGCTGCCTCCCTCGGAACATGGTCAAAGCTGTCCCGGAGGTGGGAGTTAAAACTCCTTCTGACAAGGGACTCTGCCAGACGTTACCAGCAGACCCTCACAATGCGTTTTGGCCTGCTAGGTCTGACTGGCATCCTCACTTAATCCAAGTGTCCAAAACATATGGCTGCAAGTCTGATAACACGACCACAAAGTCAGTCATCGAACTGCGGCTCACGGTGTCCTGGTGCCAAATGCATATATGGACACCCTTATGCTTGAACACAATGTTTGTTATGGACAATCTGTGACAAGCACAGTCCAATAACAAAGCACCACATGGGTTCAGATCAGGGGGGCCGTTCCTCCCAATCATGCCTCTTCAGGTCCCACTGCCGATGTGAGCGTTGAAGTCCCCCAGCAGAATGCAAGGGAATCCTCTGATAGAGCATTCTCCAGTACTCCTTCTAGGGACTCCAAAAAATGTGGGTATTCTGAACTGCTGTTTGGCGCATAAGCACAAGCAACAATCAGGACTCGTCCCCCCATCCAATGGCGGAGGGAAACATGAGCCGGGGCGCAACAAGAATTGCCGCCCCTGCCCATCACCTCTCACTGCCGGCAATGCCAAAGTCCCCTCTCGAGAGGACTGGTTCCAGAGCCCTTGCTGTGCGCATAGGTGTGTCTGACTGTATCTAGCCAGAACTTCTCCACCTTGTGCACCAGCTCAAACTGCTTCCCCACCAGAGAGGTGACATTCCACATACCACGAGCAAGCTTCTGCGGCCGAGGATGGGACCGTCAACGTCCCGTCTTTTGGCTGCCACCCAGTTCACGCTGCACCTGAGCCCTTTAGCCCCTTTCATAAGTGGTGAGTTCATTGGAGGGGGGGACCCAAGTTGTCTTTTCGAGCTGTGCCCAGCCTGGCACCAAGAGTGTAGGCCCGGCCACCAGACACTCGACATCGTGCCCCACCTCCAGACCTGGCTCCAGAGGGGGGCCTGCATGACCCACGTCCGGGTGAGGGAAAACTCGGTCCAATGGTTTTCTCTTCTGCCACTCTTTGTCTGGTCCCTCCACTAAGACCTGTTTGTCATCGGTGACCCTACTAGGAGCATAAAATACCCCGACAGCTTAGCTTCTAGGATTATCGGGACACGCAAACTCCTCCACCACAATAAGGTGGTAGCTCAGGTAGGAGAATTATACAGATAAATTATCACAATATATTAATATTGTAAAAATAATTATATAATGAAACTTCAGTTTTCGTACGCCCTACGTTTTGTACAATGGTTTTCCACAACAATTTTTCATGAAAATTTTCTCCATGTCTCCGTTTTCGTATGGCCATAACGAACGTATGTGTTTGCCCGCGGGTTATTTCACGGAATCAAGTGCCCAAACAAAGCAGCCCACACATTGTTGACTCAATGGTTTGGCTGGTCCGGCGGCTTGTACTCCGTAACGACATATTCGTTTTTTTCCACACTGACAGCCGCTAGAGGGCGCTCTAGGCTTGTGTGCCAGTGTTATAGAGTGTATGTGTCATGTTGTTACACTTCAATGCCCCTAGATGGCACTAATGTGTTAGGCATCTGTGGAGTATGTTTGTTGTATGGAGGAGCTGTCAGTTGTGCTGTCGCTATGCTAGAGACAAGATGTTGCTACCCGCTCTGAAATAAAGCCACCCCAACAAGTAAGTTTCTCTCTTTTTAGTTGGTACATGAAGATATCATGGCCAGTATTTGCTACTCCTATTACTCCTGTACCACTGAAAATTTACAATGTAAACATCAACTTATAAAGACAACTGAGGGGCTATCCACACAGAAACTTTTTCAGGTCAAAAGTAAAAGCAAAAGTATTTTATAGTTTCAGCCTCTGATCCACACGGGAACGGCATTCTGTGTGACTTGAAACTGTATTTTTTGAAAACGGCTTCCAGAGTGGGCATGTATACAGACAATGCGAGAACGATGACATCACCGACTCACCACCGCCTCGTCGCCGTCAGGTGACCAGAAGTGAGCTTTGACGACAAGCCAACTAAATATCTGAAGATTTCGACGGACATGACTCACCTTATTCAACATTCTCCTAATATTTGCTCTCTTATACTCCATAATGACTCGCAGAAGTAATTTCACTTCTCGTAAGCAGAAGACATCCATTCTTTCTTCTTCTATGGTTTGGAGTGTCATGTAGTTTCCTGTCTGCGTGCCTGTTCACAGCGCCACACAGTAGTCATAAAGACAACTGAGAAGGATGGACCACAAATGCCCCCAAAAAGAAAATCATATTCTGTAGATTACAAGCTGCAAGTAGTGAAATATGAAGCTGAAAACGGTAATCGAGCAGCAGAAAGAAAGTTTGGCGATGAATATACATGACTTTGCACGTTGTTTTAATGTGTTATGTTAACATACCACCTATTCACGTTACGTTAACAGACGCCTATTTAGCCTGTTGTTCACCATTTTGTTGTTATTATCATTTTCCCCCGAAAAATGCGAAGTATAGTACAGTGTGACTTATATATGTTTTTTTTCCTCTTCGTTGTGCGTTTTTGGCTGGTGCAATTTATACCCCGGAGCAATTTATAGTCCGGAAAAAACAGTAATTGACTTTCCATAATTTTCTATGGGAAAAATTGCTCTGGCTTCTGTACATTTCGTCATTTTTGGTCTGACTTTTTGAAACGGACTATTAGCGAAAACTAAGGTGCCTGTTTCTAATAAAGACCTAACAGACTGACAGATTACCAGATTGTCCTTGTGTGTTTTAAAATAATCCAATAATTTAGTGTTTCTCCAGGTCAGTAGGAATGCTTATCTAGGCTAGTATAGGGATATGCAGTAGATAAGTAATATTTAATTGTGTTGATAAAATCCTGTTTTTCTCTTTTTTTCTGCACACAGTGAGTGTAGAATTTGGGCGTGCCGTGTGGCTACGCTTCTATCCCCCAGCGTTTCCTCCTTGCCCTAACCCCAGCTTTGTAGCTCACCTGGGTGGGGTGATGGTGGGTCTCACACTGGGTGTGGTGGTCCTGCAGAACTACGAGCAGCGGCTCCAGGAGCAGTCTCTGTTTTGGATCTTCTTCTGCGTCTACACCTTGTTCGTGCTCTGCGCTGTCTTCTGGAACATTTTTGCCTACAGCTTGCTTGACGTGCGATTGCCCCCACCGCCGTGACATGCTTATTTAGGGGCAGCTAAAATGACACTGCGTCCCTCTTTCATCCATATATTGGTACCTCATATGCCGAGTCTCATTGTGGAAGCAGTCCCAGTGGTTCAGATGATCTCCATCATGCACGTAGTGCTCTGATGCAAACGTCTCCATTTCCATTCACTTGCTGCATTTCTGGAAGAAGCCTTACATACCTTGTGTAAGATCATATAGCCACAGCCCACACCTAATTCTTATCATGTCATTTTTGTTAAAGCAGAATCAGAAATGTCCACACTAACACAGGTATTTTTAAAAACATGCAACAATATATAATCACTCCACATCTTTTTTTTTTTTAATATAAGAAATGGCCAGTAATATATTCTTCCTTGACTTACACACTATCCCACTACAAAGGTTCGTGGAATTAGCATTGTTGAGTAATCTTCCTACCATATTAACTGTTCTACTATGAATTCCTGCGTAAAAATCGTTATTAATGGTGGCCCGAGACTTTTTGCACAGTACTGTTGTATGTTCATATGAGTGTGCCAGTTTTATTTATCTATTTATGCATATGTTTTTGAAACTTTATAGTTGCAATCATCTGATTGGTGCTGTCCATTGCTTTGGCATGCTCTTGACAGCCAGTTTTAAAACAGCGTGGTATAGGATAGAGATAGATGCTGTATATGACCCTGGAAAGCGGAGAAATGTTTTTTAATACCCATGTACGTGTGGACATAGCCTCAGACGTAAGCCATTATGCCCACATAATGTTTCCCTCCTCCAATAAGGAACCTGAAGGTGCCTACTCACAAAGCTTGGTGAAAATACATCTGGCGGTTTGGTCTCTTCTGTTGGGTCACACTCCATTAAAAGTGTTCTCATTCTCAATGTATGCATTCATTTGGTTGCCATGGCATCATAGCAAGTTTGGCTCGAACATAATGGACTATATTCACCTGCTAGGAAGATGAGGCTAGTTCAGTTTTGTCTTTAGATTTTTTTTGTCTTAGTGTTTACATGAGCCTCGTACTTTTTTTGTGTAATTCCACCAAAATGTGTGTACAGATAAATGCACAAGCACAAGTGCCATTCACACTTTTAAGCTTTCAGAAGTGATGCCAAACGGTTGTCCCATTGGACATTTGTGGTGTTTTTTAGAGATTGTTGAAGTCAGCAAATATGTTATTTATTGATGGTAGGATGGTGTGAAAAATCTGCACGGCAGACATCTGGGTCAACCAAATTAGCAGAAGAGCACACAGGTGTGACCTTGATTGCATCGCAACTGGTGCCGACTCATGATGCAAAGTGGGAAGGAAAGAAATCAATGTGCTCTCTCTGTCCCTTTTAAAATTGTTCATTGAGTGAAATAGAAGTGGACTAAAAGGCTACCAGAGCCCCCAGTGATAAAGAGTACTGTACTTTAACCTCATGTTACTCTGGTAACTGCTTCGCACAAACCTTATTATTGTGTAGTTAAACACAGTTTAACGTGTTTGCCGTTGATTGTTTTTCCTATGAGGTACTGATACTGTATGTTGTGTGCATTCTGTGGCTCGTCTGCATTGTTAGCAATATCTTGTATCCTATTTATAAGTCAGTTATAGATAGCAACTGGACATATGTTATCAGGGCTGTTAAATTGATGGTTAAATTACTAATATTTTAACAATGTGGATATTTTGTAGATTTGATATGTACATACTGGAGTAAATTAAACAGTTTTTCTAATAAACAATAAATTCTTGATGGTATTATTCTGAAAATGGCAGTTTTAACTTCAAATTTCTGACAATTTAAGCCCATGGAAATAAGGCCAAACTGAGCAATGACATATAGTAGTTAACCTGATCATGTGACTTCTGCAACGTTTTTGCCATCTAGAGGACACTTAACAAAACACAAGTGTTTCTAGCTCCGCCCTGATGACGTACTGCTCGTGCAGAACAATAATGTACAGTTTATTATGAAAAGATACATATAATATAATGAGCTCTTCATTATGTTAAAATAAAACAGATTGAAAATAATATAATTGAGAAGAATACCAGAGTTGAGTCAATTGGGGCGTGTCTACACTACCCTACGTCACGTCTAAACAGGCTGTTGCTACTTCCTGCGACAGGCGCCATTTTCGGCGTTGAGGCGGAATTACAGCATGCTGTTGTCAAAGAGATAATAAGAACTCAAGTGACGTAGACCTTGCATTTCTGTATTCGCTGCCAAAATGGGACGAAAAAAGAAGAAGCAGATGAAGCCATGGTGCTGGTATCCTTTTGAATGGACGACCAAACGTCAAAATCAAGGCTCGGTGTTTCGGAAACTCGTCTTGACAAAAGGCAGGCCTAAACTACCTTGGACGCGGTTTTTCGTCTTCGTAGGCTAACGCTAGCATGAATAATGTCATTATAGACTGGTGACTGTGACTTATTGAGAAATGTGAAAATTCATAAGGTACTCACAGTCGTGTAAATTTCTACATTTCGTTTGCAAAAGAAATTGGCGCTAGCTAATGCGCTAGCCTTGCCATGCCACTGTTGTGTGTGGTAACTGTTAACGCCTTAATTCATAATAAAGAACGTATTGGGTGTGTTTTTAATTCTTTGTGAAGTGTAATATAGTGAAGTTTAATGCATACTCCAAATGTAATGACGTTCAATGCAAGGCAGTAATCAGTTGTTTACTCATTAAAAGCCTTACTTAATTATAGCGGTTTTCCACGTCATTCTAGTTTACGAGAACAAACCTTAATTCCCTCCCTAAGGTACTGCAATCGAGATTTTGATGATGAAAAGATCCTCATTCAGCATCAAAAGGCAAAACATTTCAAATGTCACATTTGCCATAAGAAACTATACACTGGTCCTGGCCTGGCCATTCATTGCATGCAGGTGGGTGAACACATTGTACGCTCTTGTAAGTTCTTTTATGCTACATACATTATATGCTCATGTATGTATTTCAGGTGCATAAAGAGACAATCGACAGTGTACCAAATGCAATTCCTGGAAGAACAGACATTGAGTTAGAGATCTATGGTATGGAGGGGATTCCAGAGAAAGATATGCAAGAAAGGAGACGAACGTTAGCACAGAAATCTCAAGGTTTGTACACCTTTTGGCATATGCAGTATTTAAGAAGACACAAACACAGTGAATTTCCTTGTTTCTTGTTCTGAATGGATTAGGCTTTGAGTGATATCCTTTCACTGTTGCTTCTTGGATTTCAGACGGGGGGAAGAAAAGGAACCCAGATGACTCGGATGAGGATGATGACGACGATGAAGCGGGACCATCAGTGCAGCAGGTGGCTGGAGTCCCGTCTCAGGCAGGCTATGCTGCACCTATGGCTCAGCCTGGGATCCCTCCTGTGGCCAGTGCACCAGGGATGCCTCCAGGTGGATATCAAGGTGAGTGCCAAACAACTTAAATTTAACTATAAAATTATAAAACTTTCTTGTAATATGACCGTCCCCTCGTTTTAGGAATGCCTCCAATGATGCCAGGTGTTCCACCCATGATGCATGGCATGCCTCCTGGTATGCATGGAATGCCTCCAGGGTAGATTCACAATCTCTTTACATTTTTGCTTTATACTGTCTATCAGATGTTTTGCTATGCTAATAAGTCATTGTTAAAGCCCTTTTTTGACCTTGAGTACATAACGCAATGTCTCTTGCAGGATGATGCCAATGGGTGGAATGATGCCTCCCATGATGCCAGGCATGCCTGGTATGCCCCCAGGTGAACTGACTTTAGGACAAGTAGTAACATAATTCATATCATACCTGGAATAGTGGAACGCCGCTGGTAGACCTGCCAACTAGGGGTGGGGGAAATAATGGATACTTAGATTCATCGCGATGCAGACGTGGACGATCATTAATCGATGCATAAATGTCAATAATTGATGTGGACGGAACAAAAAGATGAAAAGCGAAAGTGCCGCCTGGACACCTTACAGTGTAAGACTGTACCGAAATAGCTGAGCGTGAACTGGATTTAAAGCAAGCGTCTGGAAGCACTTTGGCTTTCATGTAGTTGAAGGTAAAAATGAGCTGGACAAGAGGTAGACGATATGCAAGCTTTGTCATACAAGCTTAAAATATTTTGGGAACACGACAAATATGAGAAACCACATAACACGTTTCCACCTGAACCAGGAGGAAAAACAGCCAGCTGAAGTTGCTGCCAACCAGAGAACCGTCGAGCAGGTGATAACTAATTTTCCACCCAACTCTGAAAAGGCGAAGCGAATCACAAAGTCAATCACAACTTTTCTTGCAAAGGATTTGTGGCCATATTCGGTTGTTGAGAAGCAGTGCTTTCGTGCTTTGTTGCGCATTTTGGAACCCAGAAACAACGTCCCATCATAACATTATTTCACTGACACTGCAATTGTGAATAAGAGCAGCCCAGTTTTTTTGCAAGCATTATTCTTGTATGAAAGCCGCTGGTACAGAAATCTATATTTTGAATGAAAGCTGTTTTTGATTTTTGTATACAACAGAAATATGATTTTGTCAGAGATTCCATACTCAGGATCTTAGTTTGAATTCTGAAGTCCATCCATCAATTTTCTAGCGTCGCAGGGTTATGCTGGAGCCTATCTCAGTTGACTTCGGGCGAGAGGCATAGTACACCCTGGACTGGTCACCAGCCAATCGCAGTTGAATTCCGAAGTCTTATTTATTTGTGAATATTTTTTTATGTTGGCTACTCAGAATATGCTGAAGTTTATTAATTTTATACATGCTGCTACTGGCACACTTTACTTTTCCTGCTGGTTCTGTGCAATTGGAAAAATGTTGGTAGATGTAACCTTCCAATTATGAAAAGATAATTGAACTAAATTAATGTTACATGTTTATTTTAATTGTGGATCATTACACATATTCTTTGTTGTAGTAGTACACAGTGAGTGTAAAGAAATTATATATAGAAACAAGCAAGGCCTCTGAATCGTAAGGTGGCCAGAGATTCCCACCCCTACTGCCAGTGTGTGCATTTTTCATACACTGCACACATTTTCACCCTTAAATACGCTTGTACACTTCTCTGCTCTCATGCACACATTTTGTTGCATTTCTCTGGTTTCAGTGTCAAGTTCAGTCTCTGTGTGTAGCGTGATGTGCACTTCCAAAAAACAATCCTCGAACTATGGTGACCGTTAAGGCTGTGATTGGTCATCTAGTTTACATTCTAGTCTACATGAATTTTCTCTTTCAGAGAGTGGACAGCCCACCTCCAGTATTACGCTCCTTATGCTCCTTTCGGCACAGGTAAAATGGTGGCTTTTCTGGTTGACCTGGTACGTCACATAGAAACAGTGTGTCGCGGCCAGTGTTGCCAGATTCGTCTATTAGAAGGAATTTTGGGGTTGTTAAGATGCTTGCAAATTCCGAAGTTTCTTCTTGTTTTGGGTTTGTTTGTAAAGTCGCTTTCAAATTTCTACGTTCTGTTGTTTTGGACTTTGACTCGCTTGTTTCTCTAGCGAGACTTGGCAACTGTGTCTCCGTGTCTCAACTGCAAATGTGCATAAGAAGGAATTCTACGAGCTACATTGTGGGATCAACTATGTCTCAGTTGAAGTGATTACACAAAACAATTACCTGCCAGACTCATCTGCTCCCTTCTATTCAATTTATGACGAGCATCTTTATCTGGATGGCTAGCAAGAACCAAGAAGCTCCATTGCTACTCATGGCCCGTTTTTCTTGGCCCGTTGCACATTGTAGAAATAAAATAAAAACAGTAAAAATTGAAAATAAAATTGAGCTAAAAGCATAGTGTAACAAATGTTTGTATCACATTGTTTTACTCTTCGTACAAAGCAACAAAAATACGTAAATGTGTACCGCATCCTTACACTACTCAGAACATTTCATAAAAGGTTGGCACGTCTGCTTAGGTTGAACACTGTTCCAGGGTGTTGGCTGTCATCTGATTTAATTTTTACTTTCAACTTTAGTTTGGGGAATGTCTGTAGTTGTGCCTCTAAATGGTTCCATTGACGGAAAAGTCTAATGTTTCTATTTCTTAGGAATGCCACCACATATGGCTCCAAGGCCAGGGATGCCCCACATTGCCCCTGCCCCCACAGCAGGAGCGATACCCACCCGACCAACGGTACCAGCGGCTCAGCCAGCTGTCACCAAGCCTCTTTTCCCCAGTGCAGCACAGGTTGGAACCCCACGACTCCATATTCACCGATTTTTTTATACATACACACACACACACATTTGTGAGAGCCTCTTCCCTCCAAGCTCCCTCCCTAGTAGACAGGGTGCATCAGCTTTGTGCAGTGATGTTTATTTGGTTACCATATACAGGTTTTTGAATTATTGGGGTTCCAACATGCTGTTTTTCACATTTAGTCAGCTCGTCCGCTCCCACAAATTTTTTAATGTTTAAACCCTGACAAAATATGTGATATGCCAATGCTGTGATCTCCTTTCCACCATGCTGCAGATGGGCTCTGGTGTTCAATGCAGCACAGCAGCCGTTTCCTCTCCACCTGCAGACCTTCAGTCTGCCTCCTCTCAACTTCCCTTTCCTAACACGCCACAAGTATGCTCACAAACCAGACTGTGGCTGTCAGCTGCATGTCGCTTTCTCACTAACTGCTTGTAAAGTCCAAGATGGAAACCAGGCAGATTGCTATCGACGTTTGTCTTGCAAGCCCACTTGTGCAGCAAAGGTAGTACAAGGGCTTACACAGTTGGTGTGACAGACTACTCCCCAACAACACCTGGCTGTGATTTTTTTTTATTACCATGCATGAGCTTTTTTAGACTTGACAAGTTTACAAAATAGTTTACATCATCTTAACCTCGTCACAGACTTGCATGATTTCTGCTTGAACTACTTACTCTTGGTTTCAGTACTGAATGGATGTGCATAGTCATGTATTCATTTTGGTACTGAGATCAAAACCCAAAATGGAAGAAATCAAAAACAAAGTGGCCTATTTAAGGTAGGGTGAAAAATAACTAAGGATGACACTGTACATATATAATGGAAATTTGTAGGTTTGTGTGTCTTCCAGAATCAACTCAGTGTTGTTAAAAGAATATATATATATATATATATAATATACACTTTTTTTTTTTTAAGATTGGCCATTTACCCTTTTCCTGTCTCTGTGCAGGCCCAGCAAAGTGCTTCAGGAGCCCCTGCATCAAACTCCCTCAGCACGGCAGCCTCCTCCGACCCACCCAAGGCAACATTCCCAGCATATACCCAACCCTCTGTCTCTTCCTCCTCTTCCACTTCCTCATCTAACCCATCTAGCAGTACTGTGGCCAAACCCCCAGCCACAGTGACCACTAAAGCTGCTACCCTCACCACCTCGAGTGCAACTAGTAAGTTGATCCACCCTGATGAGGATATTTCGCTGGTAAGTTGCTTGAACTCTCTTATTTGCCCTTACCACAGTAAGTAATGACTGATACGTATACTAGAACATTTAGTTAGAGCATGGCAGGCTTTTCAAGTATTTTGACTATTATATGATGATCAAAATATGCATTCACGGACACATCACAGAAACAGAATTATGTTATAGTTTTAACTTTACATAATATTATGATTGTCTCTTACGTGTGCATGGCAAAGGATGAATCCAAGCTTGATTATGCCCATTTGGAAATTTTCTGCCACCATTGGTACAGTTTTGTGAATATTTATCATTGTTGTAAGGTCCGTAGCAATGTTTCTTCTGTGTAAAAGTCTGCTCTCTGTGTTGTCTCTGCCAACAGGAGGAACTGAGGGCCCAGTTGCCCCGGTACCAGCGTCTCTTAGCAAGGACAGGTCAGGCCCATGCGGCTGCTCCCTCAGTGGCCGCTGTAGGCGGCATGATGGCCCCACAGCAAGGCCTTCCACCACAGCAGCCGGGCATGAGGCATCCCATGCATGGTGAGAAACATAATAGGACAAATGGGCCAATGGGCCATTTCAACCTTTCGGTACAATTCCTTTTTTGTAGAGTAACATTTTCTCCCATTGGAAATAATGGACTTTGGTCGAACGGTTGCCATCATAAAACCGCTGCAGTCAGTGTAAATAAAACACTGTTGGAATAAATGTGGCAAAAAGCTAAATCTTCCTGGTTAATTTGGTCACACAACTGAGCTCTATTGTCTTATGCTGCTGACAACTTTAAAACAACCCCCAAAATTTGAATTGGTTTTTGAATAGTACAACCTCTCAGAGGCTTGTTTTTAATTTTCACTGTATTCCAGATATCCTTGTTGCCAAGTGTTTCATTGAAATAAACTGTTACTGACTTTTTTTTATTCCCTGTGTGCTCTCTCTCTCTCTCTCTAGGTCAGTATGGGGCCCCTCCACAGGGCATGCCAAGCTACATGCCTGGAGGGATGCCTCCATATGGGCAGGGTCCTCCACTGGTGCCTCCTTATCAGGGAGGTCCCCCCATGGGCATGAGGCCACCTGTCATGTCTCCTGCTGGGCGCTACTGAAGCAGCAAAGCAGCCACTACATTAGGTTTGAGGTTAACACCTTTCTCTCATCCTTGTACATTTTCTGACCTAGCTGCAAGCAAAGAGCAGTAAGCCCAGTGGTGGCGAAGACTTAATTATTTGTTAGCAACACATGGACATTTCATGTAACCACAGTCCAGCACCACACAAGTTCCTGACTGCTTGTTTTGTTATTTGATCACTTGTGAAGATGAAATTCTTTCCCTCATAGGTATCACTCAGGTTCTTAGAGGTGAAGTGTGTTAAAGTGATTCATAGTTCTGTTGAAGCTGCTGGACTTACATGAACGTACCAACCCCTTACAAAGGCAAGTTTACCTTGTAAACCATTTATTGGATTTAGTTTCTTTTTGTAGATCACTCGAGGCCCTCACAGCATGCTTAGGTGCTGTTGGACTTGCGTCCCCAACCTTGGTTGGTGAGGGTCTCAGTGATAACGATGATTCCAACTGTTATGTGTTACCAATCTGCAGCTCATGAGTCTAGCGTTCTTCTTATTTCAGGCTTGTTTTAAGATTTTCCTGCTTAAAGGGTACCTGTGTGCATCCTTTGTAATGTTTTATCAATCTGTTGTAATAAAATCCACCTTAAAAATGCAGTGCTGGTTTGTTCTGAAGTGCGTGAAGGTGAGTCACGAAGGTTTGTACCATGTTTTTGTTTTAGACACACCAAGTTGGCCATCATTCTCTTTATGTGGCACCCACCTGACATGTCTTTAGAGACCTAATGTTTCAGTTACTCAAAGGCTTTCAGCCTTGAACTAAGATGGCCAACTCGGCGTCCAAACTACTGCATGATATTACAAAACATGAAGAAATGGTACAGTATCATTGAATATATATTGACAGTTATATTGTTCAAAATGTACACTTGATGCAAATATCACCCAGCTATACAGAAACTGCAGCAAATACCTGCTCTGATATATATTTTTTTAAACAAGTGGTTATAATGGGAATCCAAACTAGCATATTTTTTAACCTGTTCACAACTATAGAATACCACAAATGGTTTGTTTGCAGAAAACGCTGAATTCCACCTTATTTACTGCAGTATGTGTATTCAATGGGTAGATTTGCTATTTTTTCCCCTTGTATATTCACAATGCTTACATGGTCATTGTCATGTGTTGGACATATGTTTGGAATTTGCTGGATGTGGTATTCAGTCAGGTTGGCCACATAAAGACACAGTTCAAGAATGATTTTTGTCAATAAATGCTGTCGTGGATTTAATAGGGATGACAACCCTCAGTGGTGCTGCCAATCACTTACTGCTTTGTATCTGTTTGTTGTCTGTAGCCCTTCCCACTCAACTTTTCAGCCTTGTACCCACTCACCTGGCGCTACAGGCCATTTAAACTCAGTAAGTACCTGCTGCTCCTTGTAATGTGGGTCTGTACTGTACAACTTGATGGCCTTGTATGTATTCATGTATGATGTAAATAAGTTTTAATTCAGACTTTCATGGTTAAGATGGTACAAGCAGATGAGTGTTATTTCAAATGAAATGGTATGCATTGGATGGACTGAAATGGTAAGTAAACACCAACAGTGTAAATAACTTTTAAACAGCCTTTTTAAACTACACCGCTACTAAGTGTCTTATGTGCTGCTGTCCAACAAAAAGTATGCATCACCAAAGTTGTTTTCACTCATACAAAACATGCAAACAAAAGTTTATTCGGAGATGTGACTTGCATATGTATAGTATTATGCAAAATTAGTATAAAAACACAAATAGATCAATCGTGCAAGCTTAATATGCAGTGGTGCTCATGTAAATAAATGATAAACAGTGTGCCAGTATGGAAATTAAAAATGTTAAATCTACTTGAAATGGTAACAACTGTTTACAATGTTATGTTCCTTTGCAAATTGTTAAAACTGTAGTGACCTAGTGAAGGTGATCTTTTTGGCCCCCAAATGTAAAAATGTTTTGCATGTTGAAGTAGATAACATTCATGTTTTAAATTCCCTGCTGTGTTTTAAAGCTTATCCAAATAAACTTATTAAAGTTATTGCATTGTTCTGTCTTGTGTGCTTCAATTTTTGAATATAAATTTGTGAAACATTCGGTCAATCCACGTCACCTAGTGGACAATGCTTGCTAAAGCAACCATAAATCCCTATTTGCCCCAATGAGCTTTTGCATTGTCGTACAATGGGATTTTTAACTGATTGTTACTGCAAAGAGTATTGCATAGCAGTCTTGGGTGAAAGTATGTTTGATTTATTGTTAATGGAGGTAAAATGTCTCCCAATACTCATTTAATTAGAAATGGATTTCTCTTATATAAACGTATGAATCATATCAATGCTGGTGAGCATCGAGGCAAAGATCGAAGTTGTTGAACAGACCTGGTGGTATTCTCCTGAGCGAAACAACACAAAGAGGAAACTGACCAATGATTAAACAAAAACATCGTCCACCTGCATCCCGACAGTCCCACCAAATGATGGTCTTGGACTATTGGATCCATTGAGAGGCTTAAGATCTCTCATTTGGCACGCATGACACAGGTCGTGGCATTTTTCCTTCGGGCAGCAAGCATTGCAGTAATTCCAAAAGGGCACCACATGCCCTTAAATAGCAAAAAAAAAAAATATATGTGTGTGTGTGTGTGTATGTATGTATATATACAACCCCTGGCAAAAATTATGGAATCACCAGTCTCGGAGGATGTTCATTCAGTTGTTTAATTTTGTAGAAAAAAAGCAGATCACAGACATGACAAAACTAAAGTCATTTCAAATGGCAACTTTCTGGCTTTAAGCAGACACTAAAAGAAATAAAAAAAAAAAAAAAATGTGGTAGTCAGTAACAGTTACTTTTTTAGACCAATCAGAGGGAAAAAATTATGGCATCACTCAATTCTGAGGAAAAAAATTATGGAATCATGAAAAAAAACAACAAAAGAATACTTCAAACACACCACTAGTACTTTGTTGCACCACCTCTGGCTTTTATAACAGCTCGCAGTCTCTGAGGCATGGACTTAATGAGTGACAAACAGTACTCGTCATCAATCTGGCTCCAACTTTCTCTGATTGCTTTTGCCAGATCAGCTTTGCAGGTTGGACCATTTTCTTCAACTTCCACCACAGATTTTCAATTGGATTGAGATCCGGACTATTTGCAGGCCATGACATTGACCTTATGTGTCTTTCTTCAAGGAATATTTTCACAGTTTTTGCATCCTGAAAAATGATTTTATCATCCCCAAACGCCCTTTCAATTGATGGGATAAGAAAAGTGTCCAAAATGTCAACGTAAACTTGTGCATTTATTGAAGATGTAATGACAGCCATCTCCCCAGTGCCTTTACCTGACATGCAGCCCCATATCATCAATGACTGTGGAAATGTGCATGTTTTCTTCAGGCAGTCGTCTTCATAAATCTCATTGGAACGGCACCAAACAAAAGTTCCAGCATCATCACCTTGCCCAATGCAGATTCGCGATTCATCACTGAATATGACTTTCATCCAGTCATCCACAGTCCACGATTGCTTTTCCTTAGCCCATTGTAACCTTGTTTTTTCTGTTTAGGTGTTAATGATGGCTTTCGTTTAGCTTTCCTGGATGTAAATCCCATTTCCTTTAGGCGGTTTCTTACAGTTCGGTCACAGACGTTGACTCCAGTTTCCTCCCATTTGTTCCTCATTTGTTTTGCTGTGCATTTTCTGTTTTCAAGACATATTGCTTTAAGTTTTCTGTCTTGACGCTTTGATGTCTTCCTTGATCTACTAGAATGCTTGCCTTTAACAACCCTCCCATGTTGTTTGTACTTGGTCCAGATCTTAGACACAGCTGACTGTGAACAACCAACATCTTTTGCAACATTGCGTGATGATTTACCTTCTTTAAGAAGTTTGATAATCCTCTCCTTTGTTTCAATTGACATCTCACGTGTTGGAGCCATGATTCATGTCAGTCTACTTGGTGCAACAGCTCTCCAAGGTGTGATCACTCCTGTTTAACTGCAGACTAACCAGCAGATCTAATCTGATGCACGTGTTAGTTTTGGGAATGGAAATTTACAGGGTAATTCCATAATTTTTTCCTCAGAATTGAGTGATTCCATAATTTTTTCCCTCTGATTGGTCTAAAAAAGTAACTGTTACGGACTACCACATCTTTTTTTAAATTTCTTTTAGTGTTTCTTAAAGCCAGAAAGTTGCCATTTGAAATGACTTTAGTTTTGTGTCATGTCTGTGATCTGCTTTTTTTTCTACAAATTTAAACAACTGAATGAACATCCTCCGAGACTGGTGATTCCATAATTTTTGCCAGGGGTTGTGTGTATGTGTGTGTGTGTGTGTGTGTGTGTGTGTGTATATATATATATATATATATATATATATATGTGTGTGTGTGTGTGTGTGTGTGTGTGTGTGTGTGTATATATATGTGTATGTGTGTGTGTGTACACATATATATATATATATATATATATATGTGTATATATATATGTATATAAAGTCGTTCTCAAAATTCTTCATACCCTTGCTAATTCTTGTTTTTTCATTTAATGATGAAATGAATGCATTTTTTGAGTTTGCGTGTCAGTGTTTGTGAACAACAATGGAAAGAATGACAAAACAAAATTCAATAAAACCTTTATTTCATGGGTATTTTATTGATGGATTCCCAAAAAAATGCCATGTTCATAATTATTCATACCCCTGGCAATATTTCAAATAAAATGTGCCAAATGTGGTAATGTTTCTCCAGTAGTTACTTCAAGGTGTCACAATGGAACAAAAAAAACCTTAATATTGTTGACCAAATGTTAAACACTGATCTAAAAACTAAATAAGACTTCTTTCCAGTAGAGTATAAATTGGGGAAAAGTGTTCAGGTCATTCTCAATTTCTGGTCGTCATGGTCAAGAAGGAGCTCAGCAAGGACCTACTGTATGTCAGCGTCTTGTATGTGCACACAGTGAAGGAAAGGGTTACCAGGCCATTTCCAAGCAGTATGATGTCCCTGTGGCAAGCGTTCAGAGCATCATCAAAAAGCACAAGAGGTTCAACACTGCTAATAACTTCAGTAGGTGTGGCAGGAAGCGTAAGTTGTCGCCCAAACTTGCCAGGAAAATCTGCTGAGAGGTCAATAAGAACCTACAGACCACAAGCAAGGCCCTAATTAAAACACTACACCAGGGAGGGACAAAGGTGTCACGGTCCACCATCGAGCAAGAAGAAACATCTGGAAGCTCACCTGGCCTGTTCTAGACGTCATCTGAAGCAAGATCCCAGCTTTTGGTCAACTATTCTGTGGTCGGATGAGACAAAGTTGGAGTTATTTGGCCATATGGATGCTCAATATGTCTCGAGGAAGAAAGAAGCCTACAGGCCAAAGAACACTGCCCACTGTCAAGGTGGTGGAAACATAATGCTGTGGGAATGTATTTCCTTTAGCGGCACAGGGAATCTCGTCAAGGTCCAAGGAATCATAAAAAAGGAGGAATACATCAGGATCACTGATGAAAATGTGAAGCAATCTCCTGAGAAACTCCAGCTTGGCCACAACTGGATGTACCAGCAAGACAATGACACACCGCCAATGTAGTGAAGAACTGCTTCAAGGACAATGATGTCAACATCCTGGAATGGCCAAGTCAAAGTCCTGACCTAAATCCTATCGAAAACTTGTGGCATCACTTGAAGACCAGAGTGATGGCTCAGAAACTGACCAACCTGACCCAGCTTGAGGCTTTTGCCAAGGAAGAATGGGCCAACATCCCACAAGAGACATGCAGGAAGCTTGTGGATGCATACAAGAATCGTCTCGAAGCAGTGATAAAGAACAAAGGCTATGCTATTGACTATTGAAGGAAGACAATGGATGAGGGTATGAATAAGTGTGAACATGGCATTTTTTGGGAATCTATCAATAAAATACCCCTGAAATGAAGATTTCTTTGCATTTTGTATTGTTTTCATTATTTCAATTGTTATTCACCTGTAACCGATTCACAAACTTGAAAAATTGCGTGCATTTCATCACTAAATGGAAAAAATCACAATAATTAGCAACGGTATGAATAATTTTGAGCACGACTGTGTGTGTATATATCACACACATTACATACTGTACATACATGCAGTACAGCAGTGGTCCCCAACATTTTTTGACCCACGGACCGGCTCGTGTTCCCACAAATCTCCCGCAGACCGGGGGTGGTGGGGGTTCGTACATTCTAGCGATATAATTTATCCTATTTATTATGTATTGTGTAAAACGAAGACATGAATAACATCAAATTAAAAGAACAAAATGAATGTCGACCCACCATCCACCAGTTCAAGTTCCAGCCAAGTTTTTCCAGAGAGATTATTACATCGCTGTTTGACGTGTGTGGTAAAAGGCAGTGTGCTAGCATGAATTAACTTGAGACAAATGTGCACATTAGCACTCAATAAGTCATCAAATCTTACCTTCATGCATTCCAACATAGTATCAACATTTGACACCAAATATGAGGTGAAAGAAAAATGGTAAAAATACAGTAGTAGTCTATCTGTGCGGCACGAGATAAAGTTAGCACACGCACAATAGACATGTGTCAAGTGAGACGGATCTAACAGAGAATCCGGACACTTTTCAAAATAAAACATTAAAAAAAAGAAATAATGGAAATAATTTTTTCTTTCTGTGCGGCCTGGTACCGGGCCGCGGCCCGAGGGTTGGGGACCACTGCAGTGCAGTACAAGCTCATGGTCTTATTGGTAAGACATATTGGAGTTTTCACATGTTTTTGTTAAGTACATAGTTCCTCGTTTGTTCATTCATAGTTTTACATACACTCCTGATCAAAATCTTAAGATTAGAATTTAGAATTTGCATTTTGCACATTTGGATCTTAACGAGGTTTTAAGTAGAGCAACAGTATGCAAAAAAGGGGGAGTGAGACAAAAAGCATTTTGAAAAAGTAATTTATTGAAAACAACAAACTGAAATAGGTTGTTTATCAGCTGATCAAGAGTTTAAGACCATCGCTCAAAAAATAACAAAAAACTCTCCAAACCAGAACAACAAATGTTCTCAGTAGGACCGTTTTTGTTAATCACTTAAAAAATTGGTTTGGCCTGAAGAAGTCCTTGGTCAAGCGAGCATTGTGAACTGCAGCGTTGTCCTGTTGAAAAAGCCAGCTGTTACCACACAGACGAGGGCCCTCAGTCATGAGGGATGCCCGCTGCAACATCTGCACGTAAGCATGTTTGACGACCCTGCACCACCTGAAGTTCCAGTGTTCCACTGAATGAAAAAGCACCCCAGATCATGATGGACCCCCCTCTACTGTGCCGGGTAGAAAACATCTCAGGTGGGATCTCCTTGTCATGCCAGTAACGTTAACGTTACACTTTTTCCTCACATGAACATTTTGAGCAGACTTTGGCTTTTATAGCCTGTGGTCTTAAACTTTTGATCAGCTGATAAACAGCCTATTTCAGTTTAATTGTTTTCAATAACTTTTTCAGAATGTTTTTTGTCTCACTCCCCTAATTTTTCAACTGGCCTTTTGATCAGGAGTGTGTACATACAGTACAGGCAAAAAGTTTGGATACACACAATCTAACCCCATTAATTAGGCAAGAAATTCCACTAAGACATAAAATATGTCCAAAGTATAAGACAGCGTTATTTCGCACTTTTTTTGTTAAGTACATAATTCCATAATTCCATAATTTCATAGTTTTGACAATCTACAATGTAAATAGTAATGAAAATAAAAACGGTGAATGAGAAGGGGTGTCCAAACTTTGGGTGATTGGGTGATGAAAAATGATCTTGAATATCTTTCCTGATAATAAGTGGGTGATGTATTAGTAACAAAATGATGCCACATAATTTGATAGAAATGAAAATGATCACCCTATAGAGGGGGGAAATCAAAGACACCCCAAAAATGAAAGTGAAAAAATGATGCAGCACACGTCCATTTTGCTAAAATGTCATTGTAGCAACTCAAAATGATTCTGAGTAGTTTGTGTGGCCCCCACGCGCTTGTACGCATGCCTGACAACGTCGGGGCATGCTCCTAATGAGACTACGGATGGTGTCCTGGGGGATCTCCTCCCAGATCTGGACCAGGGCATCACTGCGGTACCTGGACGCATGGAGGAGATTCCAGCAGACAGGTAGTTACTCCAGGAGAGCTGGACAGGGCCGTAGAAGGTCCTTCAACCCTCAGCAGGATCGGTATCTGCTCCTTTGTGCAAGGAGGAACAGGATGAGTAAAATATTAAAAACAAGCGTAAGACATTACTAAAACAGCTTTGTTCTGTGGGTCGTGGATAATAACAAGCCTAGTAGTGCTGTACAACTTTTATCCGCAGTCCAACAGTGCCCTCTACTGGTCAATATTATTATTATTATTTTTTCCCCTTTTTTTTCTTTTTTTTCCCTCTACTGGTCAACATTCAAACGGGACGCCAACCTGTCTATAGAGGCCAGTTTTGCAGTCTCCCTCTAGTGGCCGCTATAGACAAGTTTGACTATATATATATATATATATATATATATATATATATATATATATATATATACAGTATATACAGTATATATACTCACACACACACACACAGTGGTGTGAGAAAGTGTTTGCCCATTTTTTGCATGTTTGTCACACTTAAATGTTTCAGATCATCAAACAAATTTAAATATTAGTCAAAGACAACACAACTAAACACAAAATGCAGTTTTAAAATGAAACTTTTTATTAAAAGAGAAAAAAAAAGACTGGTTGGGCCACCTAACCCTAACTGCAATCAAGTGTTTGTGATAACTTGCAATGAGTCTCTTACAGCGCTGTGGAGGAATTTTGGACCACTCATCTTTGCAGAATTGTTGTAATTCAGCCACATTGGAGGGTTTTCCAGCATGAAGCGCCTTTTTAAGGTCATGCCACAGCATCGCAATAGGATTCAGGTCAGGACTTTGACGAGGCCACTCCAAAGTCTTCATTTTGGTTTTCCTCAGTCATTCAGAGGTGGACTTGCTGGTGTGTTTTGGATCATTGTGCTGCTGCAGAACCCATGTTTGTTTTAGCTTGAGGTCACCAACAGATGGCCAGACATTCTCCTTCAGGATGTTTTTGGTAGACATCACAATGTAAGGTTCCATTTACCACAGCAAGTCTTCCAGGTCCTGAAGCAGCAAAGCAGCCCCAGACCATCGCACTACCACCACCATGTTTTACTGTTGGTATGATGTTCTTTTTCTGAAATCCGGCGTTACTTTTATGACAGATGTAATGGGACACGCATCTTCTAGAAAGTTAATGTTAATGTCTTAATTTTGTGTTCAGTTGTGTTGTCATTGACTAATATTTAAATTTGTTTGTGGATGGTCCAAAAGAGTGATGTTATTCTCCCTGAAGAAGTCCTTGGTCAAGCGAGCATTGTGAACTACAGCGTTGTCCTGTTGAAAAACCCAGCTGTTACCACACAGACGAGGGCCCTCAGTCATGAGGGATGCCCGCTGCAACATCTGCACGTAAGCAGCCGTTTGACGACCCTGCACCACCTGAAGCTCCAGTGCTCCACTGAATGAAAAAGCACCCCAGATCATGATCTAGGGTGCTTCACTGTGCCGGGTAGAAAACATCTCAGGTGGGATCTCCTTGTCATGCCAGTAACGTTGGAAGCCATCTGGACCGTCAAGGTTACATTTTTTCTCATCAGAGAATAAAACTTTTTTTGATGCTCCCTGGCAAAGTGTAAACAGGCAGTTTTATGGTGTTGAAGGAGATGAGGTCTTTGAATTCCTTTTTTGTTTTTTAAACCCTTTTCCCACAGATGCCGTTTGGTTATTGTGTTGCAGTTGGCACCAGTAAGGGCCTTAATTTGGGTGGAAGACCGCCCTGTGTCTTGATGGACAGCCAATCGGATCCTCTGGCTCAGCGCAGGTGTGATTTTTTTCGGTCTACCACTTTACTTTTTTGTTCCATAATGCTCAGGATCTTTCAAAAAATGTAGAATGACTGTCTTACTGCGCCCAACCTCAGCAGCAATGGCACGCTGCGAGAGGCCTTGCTTATTCAGCTTGACAATCCGACCACGTTCAAAAAGAGAAAGCTTCTTAGCTTTCGCCATCAGGAGGGCATGACAGTGTGAATGCCTGACAAAAAATAAAAATTTTGAGCAGATTTTGGCTTTTATAGCCCGTGGTCTTAAACTTTTGATCAGCTGATAAACAGCCTATTTCAGTTTAATTGTTGTTTTCAATAAATTACTTTTTCAAAATGCTTTTTGTCTCACTCACCCTTCTTGCTTTTGCATATTGTAGCTCTATTAAACCCCCATTAAGATCCAAATGTGCAAAATGCAAATTCTAGCAATTTTTCAACTGGTCTTAAGATTTTGATCAGAGGTGTATATGTTCATATTGGGGTTGAGTTTCTGAAAACTGAGCCATCTTGCACTGTGGGCTAACTAGGGCTTCCTGTTCTGTTCCCCCTTGAGATCAGAAGGTGGAGCTTCGTAGAGTTCCTCCTGATGGCATTTGTGGTCGTGTTCTATGCCCAGTTTGGGTTCTTACATGTGTGTTGTCATGACCTGCAGCTGAGTGACAGTCTTGAGAGTGAAATAAAGATGACTGGGATCCGTCACCTGTGGACTTTGTTGGTGATTGACAGTGTGTTTGGTGAGTTGGACTTCTGTCATTTCTGTGTTGGGATTAATACTTTTTCTTGAACCTGTCTGCTCCTTTTTGTGTGTGTAGTGTGTGGTGACATTCAATTTCTGGAGAGGCAGGAGGGTGAGGGTGTGGTCTTTCCTTGCTCCATCAAGCCCAGGAGCCCCTCACCTTTGGCCTTCTGCTTAAGGCGCACTTGGTTGCATCTCAATGATGTTCTCTTCAAGTACACAAACACGGAGGCACATGTGTACAACGCTCCTGACAAACGGCGTCTGATGGTCAGCGGCGACCCGAGCAGCCACTCCGTGAACGTGACCTTGTCTGACCTGAGAGCCAACGACACCGACCGTTACGTCTGTAAGTTTGTGGTGGAGAACCCGTCTTCTGAGGATGAATACCGACCAGGAGAGACGGAATTCTTCCTCCTTGTCAATAATGATGGTGAGTAGACTTTATCCGTTTATGCAAAACAAAGATGTTTGCGACACCTGCGCTTCCTCACTGGGAGGAGGTTGAAATTTGGCTTTCCTCTCGTTTGATGAAGTTTGATGGTTATTTTGTGCATTGAGAGTATTTAATCTTTGAAGATTTCATTTATATTGGTGTTCCAATACCCGCACGGCGCAACGGTGAAAACCTGTCACTGAGTGGGGATTCCCCCTAAAATTAGGCTTTATCGTTGTTTGTATGTCTTGTTGTATATCTTGATTGATAAACTTTCCCCTTCAATTTGTATTCAATTAATATGCAGACTTAAGCCATGGCCATCGTAAGTGGACAGAAAAAGTGAAGCTTACGTTCAACCCAATCAAACGGAAGGATGCCGACATCATTCTCGAATAAAAGATACGTAGGATGATGACCGTACTGACCTATGAGGGCGCATGTGAAACTTGATCCAAATGTGACCATGCAAAATACACATTTTTGACCCCGAATTACTATACAATTACCGTAATTAACCAATTAATTATGTTCAATATTTAAAGTTAATTAAGCTAAAAAGATGTATGTTTTTTAAGTGTGCAGGAAACAGGTCAAATATCTGAAGGGGTACGCGACTGTAAAGAGTTTGGGAACCACAAACCACGCTCTGTGGAAAGATGAAAACAAGTGGTTGACTTGTCTATGGGTACTGTAGAACTAAAAATGTAAAGTTTAGAAGGGATTTCTTGCAAGTTGTTCTTTTTAATAGTCCATCTATTCATTTTTATATATTTTGTCCTGTTGAAGGTATGCCCAATCACAGGACTGACAAAGGGAGGCTTTTTTTTTTCAATTAATGTACAGACATAAATGAACCCAATATGCTGAACCTTATGAACCTTACCTTATGCTGCAACAGCAGTATATAATAAATAAATAAAGAGATTTCCAAAAATAATAAAAAATATAGCATTAAATGTGTGTAGGGGTGTAGAAGCTGAGTCATGGCCGTCTATGTGAACTTAACAGCTCTGCCCATTGCTTGCTGTTGCATACTCTGCTGCACAACTTTAAAAGTAACAATATGAAAAGTAACATTTTTACCTGAAAAGGGCCTGCATCTTTTAAATGCTGTGGATGCTCTCCTGGATTGTCACCAGGAGAAACCAGCTGCGTCATTGCCATGGCAACGTCATTGCCGTCACATATTGTTTCTCAAACGTTTTTAGATAAGGGTGCAAATAAGCAATTATTGTGAAACCGTAGGGAGGGTGGGTCGTTAGATTACATTAGCTGCTTTGTATAATTGGCACAAGTGCATGCTATTTTTATGGATGAGGCAAAATTAACAAAAAATATGAAAAGCTAAGTAAGTGCAGAAATACAAATTAATTTTCTTCTGTCACTTCCTTTTGTGTGTTTTTTTTTGTCACAAGCAAGACGGACACGCCTGTGAGTGCTAATGGACGGGGGAGTGCACAGTAGGACCCCGCTGCTTGTTGAGAAGAGCGATACGTGTGCTCATGTTAGTCTCCAATAGTGGCCAAAGAAACGAGAAAAGTTGCTATATTTCGTAAGGATGCTCCGATCGAATGGCCACGGATCAGTATTGGCCGATTTCTGCGAAAAAGCACGTGATCGGCATATGCTTTCAGTGTTGATCACAAAAGCCAGTCACCTGTGGCTAGCACTATTGCAGTCCGTGGCGATCCCTTTGTGCATGTCGTGTCTTGCCCTAACTAACGCCTTGGGCAGCGTCCTGCTCCCAATTTCCTTCACACTGCGCAGGCGTGCCGAAGCAAAACAAACATGTATGCCGTGCGGAACTTACCTGCCAACACATTCCATGGAAACTATCTTGCGGGGTAGCACGTTAAAAAGCGTTAATGCTACCTGGAAGTCCTGCTAGAGATCCATCAATGTACTCCATCCATCCATCTTCTATGCCGCTTATCCTCACTAGGGTTGCGGGTATGCTGGAGCCTATCCCAGCTGACTTCGGGCGAGAGGCGGGGTACACCCTGGACTGGTCGCCATCAATGTACTCTCACATCCAAAGTCCCCTTAAAGAAGGCATCTCATCCTCCTGTTTCACGAGTGATACACTGTACAGTGGTGTGAAAAAGTGCTTTCCCGATTCCTTATTTTTTTGCATGTTTGTCACATAAATGTTTCAGATCATCAAACAAATTTAAATATCAGTCAACGACAACACAACTGAACACACAATACAGTTTTTGAAATGAAAGTTTTTATTTTGAAGGGAGAAAAAAAATCCAAACCTACATGGTCCTGTGTGAAAAAGTGATTTCCCCCTAAACCTAATAATTAGTTGGGCCACTCTTGGCAGCAACAACTGCAATCAAACGTGCAATAAGTCTCTTACTGAGCTGTGGAGGAATTTTGGCCCACTCACCCCACATTGGAGGGTTTTCCAGCATGTTACGCCTTTTTAAGGTCATGCCACAGCATCTCAATAGGATTCAGGTCAGGACTTTGACGAGGCCACTCCAAAGTCTTCATTTTGTTTTTCTTCAGTCATTCAGAGGTGGACTTGCTGGTGTGTTTTGGATTATTGTCCTGCTGCAGAACCCAAGTTGGTTTAAGCTGGAGGTCACCAACAGATGGCCGGACATTCTCCTTCAGTATTTTTTGGTAGACAGCAGAATTCATGATTCCATTTATCACAGCAAGCCTTCCAGGTCGTGAAGCAGCAAAACAGCCCCAGACCATCACACTACCACCACCATATTTTACTGTTGGTATGATGTTCTTTTTCTGAAATGCGTTGTTACTTTTATGCCAGATGTAATGGGACACGCACCTTCCAAAAAGCTCAACTTTTGTCTCGTATTTTCCCAAAGGTCAAGATGTTATCTGGCAAATTTGAGACGAATATGTTTTTGTCTACATTAGGTGATTTTATGGTTCCTTTCTTCATATCATAGAGCCAATAGCTGGGCTGTAGCCAGGAATTCTGGGCCCCATGGAAACATTAACGTTGAATTATTCATTTTTTTATTAGTAATTGCCTATTTTTTGGTTCCATGGCAGTTAGGGGACCTTGGAATTGTCCAGACTTTTCCCCCTTTAAACCCATGGCCAATAGCACTTCTCATGAATAAAGAGAAAAATATCTAATTAATCCATGTGATCGGTATCAGGATCGGAAGATTTCACTCATGGATGATCGGTACGGGAATCTGCAGCATAACACCCAATCGGAACATCCCTAATATTTGGTGGTATTTGCTTTTTTGACACAGAGAATCTAGAAAGGTCTGAATACTTGCTAAATATAACAACAGAGTTTCTAAGTTGGTAGCGCTGATCCTTCCTGCTACGTGTTCTTTTTCCTCTGACGGACCGGGTGTGTTCAGAGGCAAACTTACGATGCCATCCACTGTACAGAGTTGGAACAACTACCTACATTCACACAGCCCGTTATGTGTTTATGAGCAAGGGCGAACAGATCTGTTTGTGGAAGCCTGAATTTATTTGTGGTGGGCCCCGAAAAGTTACTCTGAAGTGCATATCATGATAACATGTACACAGTGAATATGTCTCATTAGGAGTAGGAAGAAGCAGATTTGCTTTAATGCTACCTTTTCAAGATGGCCCAAGTCTAATGCACTGCATTGTGTGTATTTTTTCAGGTCATTGTGACTTGTTGTCTTGCTAACAATGATGTCATGTCACGTGTGTTGCTACCTCTACATGCACCAGGTCATTGTCTAAGCTTTTATTCCCCCTCCCCTCTTGAGACACCTCCAATGGATGGGTGGACATAGGGCAGTTAGAAGTGTGCACCGGGGGCTCGGCCGTCATCCCCTGTCTCCCCCCTCACGGCGAGGACCTGCCAGTGGAGGGTGTGAGCCTGACGCGGCAACGGGGACGAGGTCCCGTGGAGCTGCTGTACCACTCCAAGCACCACCACCGTAATGGACCACCCTCCTCCTCACGCTTCCAACTGTCGTCGGCCCCTGGCCCCGGTGGCTTCACGTACAACCTCACCCTGCGCCAGCTGCAGCCAGAGGACGGTGGCTTGTACAGCTGCCAGCTCCTCCTGCGCGGCCGCCATGACAGTAGCACCTCACTAGACAGGCGAAGAGCCGTCTTTGTTTCCGTGGAAGGTAGGTGCTGGCCTCACAGCGGGGAGCCCATCGCCACACTGCTCCCCAATGAACAACCTCTAACATCTTTCATCTTGTTTCTCTGCCTCATGGTGATTTCTTTCTTTTTTTTTAACAAGACATCTTAACACTTACTCATTGCACAACTGCTTCTTCACAGTAACTAGGAAGGAAGTGGCCTCGGTGGCTTCTGCAATTCCACTGAACTCTTTGTATTTTAACTGCCGTTTTTCCTTCCTCAGAGGACTCAGTGCTTTTTGTTTGTTTTTGTCGCCGCAGGTCAGTGCAGCTGCTCCAGCTACAGCACCCTGTTGTATGCGCTGACCTCCTCCGTGGTGGTCCTTGTCGTTCTCCTCGCATCGTTGCTGCTCTACCAAGTAAGTCAGTCCAGCAAAGCACCTGCTTGTTGAGGGCGTGCTCCCACTTCCTCTTGCGACTTAACCGCGCAAGTTTCACAACAGCTTTACGTGTCTCACAAGGAAGGTAGTGAACTTTATGTGTGACAACACCCATGAGGATTTGATTTCACATTGGCAGGAAACTCACATTTTTGTGCATCTCACTGATTTGTTTGCAGAAGAAAACATGCGGTGGCAGCAGCGGCTCCAAGCCGCGCCCTCCGGCGCCCATCTACGAGGAAATGGTCGGCGTGCAGCCCCTCAGCGGCAAGCTGGCGCCTCAGCATCTGGAGGAGCCGAGCGAGTACGGAAACTGCCGGGTGAAGAAACCCTGCCCAGAAAACCATTACGAAACACCCATTGGGGGCCTCAGGAAGTAGTATTAGAATGAATAATATAATATATAATATTAGACTTTGTCTTTGTCATTGGACTGCTGCTAGTTTGCATCTGCATTTTCCGTCTACAGTGGAACCTCGGTTTTCATCATTCATTCATTCCCAAAGGTTCCACAAACATCAAAACGTACGAAAACTGAGGCAATTTTTCCCATAGGAAATAATGTAAATCCAACGAATATTTTTTGGTCTCTGGAATAGATTAACAACAAAATACATTTTATAGAGAATAATTAAAGTTTTCCATGCAGAAAACAATGGAAAATAGCTAGAAATGATAATGATAATGATATAAATGATTTTTGTTGATGCAGACTTCCTGTACATCCTGGCAACATTGAATTTAAGAATGTTTGTCATCTTTATCGAATCGTTGGCACTCGCAACTTTTTGGGCCCCAACGGCAGGTTATTTAGCAGCCGCACTCATTTTTTTCAAAATGCATGGACAATGAGTCTGCAACCCCTACGATGCTTTGTTTGGGCGCTTGAGTTCACGGAATGATACAGTACAGGACAAACCAAGTAGTTAAGTGCAATAGTGTACGAAAAGCAAGGCCAAATTTCCAAGAAAATGTCGGAACGAAAACCGGGGTGGTTTGACTGTACTTCTTTGCCAGGGGAATAAATTGTTCAGCCAAGTTCTGTAGCGATACACACACGCAGATGACAAAACGCTTGCAATTCTCATTTTGCTTCTGTCTGATGATGGACTCAACGAGGGATTTTCCAAGTCAGAAAATATGATACAGTTGTGACTTCCCCTACTCCCACCAGAAAAACATATTTTTTGGAGCGTTCAGTATTTTTTGGGGCGTTTTATGCTGTGCTCATTTCCGCTCGATGAACCGCAGCTTCCCAGTGCCGGCAGCACTCATGCAGCCACGTGATGCTATCACCAACATGCTTGACTGTAGGCAAGACACAATTATCTTGCTACTCTTGTGTTGCCAGCTATTAAGACAGTAATGACTGTGTGGATAGGGAATGTATACAAGCCGTACACGGACCTCTCTAAATAAGTTTCATTTCTGTAGTTTGTCCCTTGCTAGCTGCTGAAATGTAAGGGGTGCACAGTTCTCACTTTTGTGAGATATCGTATTGTACTAGTATGTTCTCCTGAAGAAAGGTAAACCAGAAAAAGAACACGACAAAATCAAGTAACAGCCAAGAAATTTTGTACTTTAATATAATCCGAAATAAGCTCCATAAAGCCACATGGAAACTTTTTTTTTTTTTTCGGTGCATGTCCTTAACAATCACATTCTATGAGGAGGAAAAGGAACAACATTAAAAGCCACAACTTTGTTTTTCAGTTACAGACATTTTTTTTTTCCCATTGTTTTTTTTTTCTTTTCTTTTCAAAGTAAAGGCAAAGGCAAAGTACCCACATAACCCCCCTCCCTCCCTCCCCTTAAAAAAAACCTTCGAGCCTTATTAAAATCATGGGCTTCTTCTCAGTAGGACCCACAGTGCTTCAGCAGAAGGACAAGCGCTCATTGGTTAAGAAGGGTTACACAGCATGGTGATGTAAGGGCTTGCTAAAACATGACACGCAAATGAGAACATCGTTAGCGCAAGACACAAAAAGAAGAATAAGAAGCCGACATCAAACCCTGAACCCCAAGGACTTGCCCCTCCCACTTTGTGCATAGATCATGATCCATTTAAAAACCAGCTGTTGACACGGAGAGATGATTGACAACTAACGTTCTGCACAGGCGCGCGCACACAAAGCAAAAAACAAAGCATACAAATGCATTTTCATGTCATGGTTTGAAAATGTAAAGCAATATATGTCTACTTCAGATTTCACATGTAAAGCACTTTCTTTTCTCTTTCAATTCAAAACTGATTTTCAGTCTTATTTGGTAAATATTTATGTAAGTTGCTACAAAACATTTCTTGTTGTCTTTCCAACTCAAAAACAAAAAACACTTATCAGCGCTTGTTGCTTCATCGTGAAGAAATGGAGGAGTTGTGATGTTGGAACCCTGGCCTTCCTGAGACAAAAATCCATGAATCTTTTACAAGTGTGCAAGATAGTGACCAAACATAATCGCAAACACACACGCACACACACAGAAAGAGATCATGTGTCAACAACTTGAAAAAGGACAACAACACTGATCAATCCCAGAGTACTGAAAGTAGCATAAATCTTCATTTTGCAAGGTTTTCATGTCCATATTTGATGGAAGAGGATATTTTCACTTTCTTTTATTAAATACAACATTCCTGTCGTAGATTCCTATTGGCTCCAAAGTCTGACAAAGGAAATGCTTGTAAACGACCAGTGGCTTTTGCAGAAGAAAAACACAAACCATAGGCACCTCTGAAATGACCCCACCTCCTTTTCCATTGCTGTTGAAGCTAACAGGGAACACGAGTCCTTCTACACCTAGCTATGGCCACACGTCTTTGTCTTTATTTTTAACCTTTTTTTGTTGGTTTTTATAATTTTTTTGTTGTTTTTACATTGGAACAAAATGGTGCAATACTCATTGATAATCCTGCATTGGGATTATTCCACAATAAAAGCCACTATAAGGTCAATAAACTTTTTTACAGATAGAATGAAAACAAAAAATCCATTAAGTCCTTGAGTAAACATGTACACATGAATTGTCACCGTCTCCCCTCCGTACTTTTATCTTCGATTAGCTGAGTGAGGGAAACAAGACACTCAGTGCAACATTAGAAGATGACTGACACACACACACACACATACACACACACACACTTCCAAGCACACACACATTTAGATGACACTTGCATTTTTTTTCCCAAAAGATTTGTAACTTAATGCAATACATTGCCATCCTCTCAGCGTAGCTGTCAGACGAGAGAATTACTGACTTCACATTACTTTATTGACACTCTTACCAAGGATGAGTGGGGCCACACTTGAAGAATAAAGAATAAAGTTATAAATTATGGGGGAAAAAGTCAGAATTGAATGAGAGTTAATTGGTAATCTCAAGAGAATAAAGCCAATTACGAGAAAGTCATGGGAAATCACTTTTTTCAAGAAAAAAAAGGTAATCTTACAAGAACAATAGTCACTACCTTAAAATTATAAATCACAAAACTTTTTTTTTTTGTTGTTGTTACACGCACCCCGCCCTCGAAAATATACTCGTACACTGACTTGTGAAAATGTGACGTTTGCTTGTGTTTTCACGGTTTTCACACATTTGACCAAAAATACAATCTTTATCTTGTAAAGTTGGATCCATATAGAGAGTTGCGACACGTCGAGTCGAAAAAGTACGGTCACGTGACTCGTGGAGCCATCTTGGGGCCAAATTTGCGTTTGCCTTTTCTTTACAGTATTCTTGTTTGTTCCCCAAAAATGCCGGGTTGTTGTGCATTTGGATGCACAAATAGACATGCCAAGGGTTTCAAGCTTTACACATTCCCTTCAGATGTCAACAGACGGACAATTTGGGAAAATAAAATCAACCGTTTGGGCTGGAAGCCGAAGTCGTCTTCAAAGCTGTGCGAGGTCGGCTCTGTACATGTTGAAATTTTTTATGTCACAATGTTTTACAAACTTGACAGAGCCACCTGGGGCGATGTTACTAAGTTTAAGGCATCTCTTGATGAGCTTGGCACGTTTTGGAGAGAGTGTGTTTACCTAAATATTGTGTTCTACTTAATTGTTTTGATATAAGAAAGTAGCCTAAACGTAAAATATACTATAAAAAAACGAAACAACAAGGCAGTCATGGATGTTTAGAGTTAAGAATGATCCTTGTGTAAATCACCTCTGGTTGCAAATAAAGTCATCCATGATCTTGAGCAAACTTATAAAAGTGCATTCATTTTGACATCTGTTGACATTGAATGCATCGTGAAATTCTGCTTTTTATTCCATTTACAGTTGAAATCAAATGTTGAAGTTAATGCAACTGTTCCATATTCAACAGAATTCATATTTCTTTTTAATGTGGACTGAATTTGCTAATTTAATAAGCAGTTGGCAAAGCATTCATGCATGATGTCCATAACAGTTCAACAATGTTTTCATGCATGTCAAATTATACCATATTACACATTGGAAAATATAGATCTATAAATAATTAGAAAACAGACATTTTGCATGCGTCCCTTTGTGCAGAGACATTGCAATTTAGATGCATTGTCGTACTGTGCACGCAAGCCGCGCGCTTGAATTGGCCCCAACATGGCGGCGTAATCTCAGTTGTCCTAACTCTCTATATGAAGGGATCCAGCTAAAGGTACGTTCTCAAAAAAGATTAGACTTTTCCCATATTTGTTTCAAAAAGAGAACGGCCTACTTTATATTAGAGGCTATTTTTAGATAATTTTTTTTTATGTGCATCTTGCATGACGCTTTTAAAATTTCAAAAGAATTTATTTTAATAAAACAACCTGACACGCATATTTGGCTTTGATTTTGTCTAAACTCACTTTGCTTAAAAAATATCGGGATATACAGTACACAGTATCGGGATATTCAACCTAAATATATCAGGATATGCCTTTTGGTCCATATCGCCCAGCTCTAATTAAATATATATGGATTTTTATTAAATTAAAGTTTTTTTGTTTAAAAAAAAAAATGTAAACGTAGTTCCAGTTCCAACTTTTTTTTCTTGTAAGATTAGGATTTTTTCCCCTTTTTATTCTTTTTTTCTTTTCAGTGTGACCCTCTTTCCTTTGTATTCCATCGATTCAAGTAAATTCAAGATTTTTTTTGATATGTGATTCTTTTAAGGAAATGCTCAAAGCTGGGGGGAATTAATCATGCCTGGCTTTAAAAAAACAAAAAACACACATACAGTACACTTGCTTTGACGCACTGCATCGTGTCAATAAAAAGCAAAATGTGCAGAATTTCAACCTCCGGCTTTCGTACGATCAAGTATCAGTTTACAATTACATCGTTTCCTTCGCATATTTGCGGGGGGCAAAAAAAAAAAACCCAGCAACATATTGCTCATCTTCAGTTGACACAAACAAGTTAAGATTAGAGAGGCTACAATCCGAGGCGTGTTGCTATTGAGATGTACTGCTATGTCGAGAGCGTGGTGAGGAGAGCCTCTCAGTGCTGGTGCAGCATTTTTGAAAGCCTCTTTTGACTTTCTCCACTTGGTACTCCTCGGCTATTGGGTCTGTCTGAGCTTGGATCAAGGCAGTTACAGAAACAGGCAATAGTGATTTTTGCTTGTGTGCTGCAGGACTGCACGTCCTGAAAAGGTAGCCTTTGTCCCCTTTTTCTTCTTGACTTTTTTTTTTTTTTTTTTTTTTTAAGACTCTGTACGTCTCCATCTGGTTGCCCTGTGAGTGAGGCTGATACAGTGGGCCCCCCTGAGCCATTTTTGGCTGTGTGGAAATGTACAGTTCAAATCAGTGGGCCGGCTTTGAGCAGGACATCAACATAAAAAGGAGATGAATGAAAAGAAAAGGCAGCCTGGTCGCTGGTCTACTTCTTCATGGTGTTAGTAGACGTGTTCCATCAGAGACCTTTCAGCTAGAAGTGCAGAGCTTTAACATATCATAGAACTTTGTTTTTTCCCCATTTACATTTTTCCTTTAAGATTTTTTGTCAAGTTTCATAAAAATGATGTTAATGTGTTATTTTTTTGTGTTTTTTTTGGTTTTAAAAAAATATGTACCCGGGATTACCCATCAACTGTGCACTGTAGCAAACTGGAACCTCACCCGTCCAATGCTAGGTTAGGTTTGTCCCACAAAAGCATAAAAAACAAAAAACAAACTCAGTCATTTCAGGGGTGTGATGCCCCCCCACCCTCGGACACAAGTGCTCTCTATACGACACAGCTTGTTGAAGTTGGCACAGTACATTGGCTTCTTTTTTACGCCAGGAAAAAGTGAGGTGTGTGAGTACATTGTAAAGATGGCGCTCTCACAGTAGAAACAAACGACAGGCGTGGAGAGCTGCATCATTGCGGTGGTGTCTGCCCCCCCCCCAACCCTGAGATCAAGTTTGGACACAAGTGTCGTCGATCAAGTGTTCCGACTAAAAGTCAGCCAGCAACAGTGTTTTGGAGAAGTGTTGGCCATTGTGAAGTGCACAGTAGGGGTGGAGGGGGGGGAGTGCTTGTAAAAGGGCCTCTCGTCTTTTGCATAGAAACTGGTACAAGGGCCCACTAGAGGAGGGGGGGGCTATATGATGTGGCTGCTGATGAAGGGGAGGGGGTCGCGGGGGGTGTGGTAGCGTAGCAGCTAGGCAATGGGAGCAGCTTGGACCAAAACAAATAGAACAAGAAACAACCTGGACTGGAAGTAGTAGAGAATACTGTCCAACACAATCAAAAGTCTGTAGTATTGATCCTAGCGTTGCATTCAATACCCAGCACGAGCGCACGAGTGTTTTCTGCATATGAACAGTGAAGGGCTACGTCAGAATGTAGCATGTCAACACGACAACACAATAAAACAAACTAAATCCAGAAATATGACTATTAAATCTTCCAGCTAAAGTGATTTTTGTGTTTTTAAGAACAGATGAGTCAGGGGAGGTGGGCAGGGCCACAGCAGAGGCAGGTGGGCGGTGGTTATTGCCAGACTGAGCCCAGTAGAGGAAGTGCGGCTGCTGCTGCTGTGGTGACCCGAGGTGGGACAGAAGGGGACAGGCGTGGACCACAGTAGAGAGGCACTCAGTGGACTACCTGACTCCCGCGCCCCCTTCCCCAGCCCCGCCGTTTGTGGAGACAATGCAGGTCTCCAATGAGAGCAAGGCTTTGAAACATTTGGAGTAACAGTGATATTCACTTTGATATTGTTCATAGGTGACAATTCACTTGTGTTCCCTTTGTCCAAGAAGAGCTGTCTTGATTTATTGGATTGAAGCCATTAGCTCCTCATAAGTGCTATGATAAAAACCCTTTCAAAAGGTCTTTCCTGTGTTGATCCAGAACCGAGGAACACTCGAAAGGTCTACTGCATTAGGAGAACCAACATCCGCTCCCCTGCCTTTTTATTTGGTATTGTGCCAGATACCCAGAGGCGTCCAATCCCGCTGTGGATCAAGTCTGTTCTGGGTGCGGCACGCATTGAGGAAACGTCTTCCTCTTTGCAGGGTTTTCCCGACTGCTCAAAAAGAAGGGCGGGGGGACCGGCGCTCTGGAGGGAATCCAAGTTTTGGGGGATAAGGTCTTTCAAGTTCCAATAACAATCGAATACACAGAAAAACGACCAGCTGCGTGTGGACGGCCAGAAAGTTCTCCGGTGTATATTGCACAATGTAAACCGTCATCTAAAAGGTGGAATTGCGTCCTCCTCCCCCACCAATCCAGACACAGTCAGCCTGAAGAGGAGTAGAAAAAGTCAACAAAGCACCAGTAAGAACTGGAGGTGACCAATCCTGTCAGTGATTTGGTGCCACTCTACTCAGTCGTGCACAGAGCTTATAAATAGGGACAGACATCAACAATGAACAGCTGTCAGCGGCGTCCACAAGACAAACTGAACAATCCGAAGACCGGGGGCTGGGGGCCACAGTTAAAGAGAGTTGGTCACCAGCCGTGTCGCGTCGCTCACGCTGGCTCAAGAGGTCAAACTGTGCAAGATTCCATCACGTACTTCACAAAGTCCACAAAGAAAAGGAAAGGCGGCTTGGGAAGGACCTGGGCCGGAGAGCACTTAAGGCTAATTAGTGCTGAGAAAGAAAGGTAACTAGTAAAGGTCATTCAACCACGTCATTGGCCATGGTGCATGCTGGGAATGCTCGCTTTGTTTGGGTTGATTTTCATTCTTCATGGAGGGAAAGGTAGGTGGCAGCTTTGATTGCTTCTCCTAAAAAAGGGTTTCTTTGTTTTATGTCAGTTTATTTGTTTTTCATGTTGCAAAAATAAAAGACTGGGGTCTACGGTCCATGTGGGAGAACCCTCAGCCTTCTGCTTCACAATTCACAGTTCCACAAAGTTCCAAAATGGTGCTGATTATCTCCACATGATTCGCTTGGGTTTTGCTCCTGTTCCTACGAGCCCTCCTCCACCCTGCGTGTGGTTAGTGGTGGTGGGCTCTGGCATCCTCCTACATGGACTCCCCACTCAGCAGGTCTCCAGGTAGCAGAGTGTTAATTGGGGTGGGGCTCCCGATCACGCGGGCGTCCTCTCCACTCGGAGGCCCCCACAGGCTGGAGTACTGGGGGACCCCTCCCCAAAGAAGGTCGCCGCCGCTGGACTTGCCTCCTCCGCCGCCGCCTCCACTGCTGCTCCACTGACCAATGGAGTGGGATGGCGCTGCCCCGCCCATTCGATTCTGATTGGTTCCCGAGTTAGCATGCCAGCTGGTGGTGTTGTTTGAGGCCAGCGACTGGCCTTGTGCAAAGAAGCGGTTCACCTCCTCCTCGCCGGCAAACTCCGCCAGGATGGTGGTGTTACCTAGCACGCACCTGACACAGGAAGCACAACATGGTCAGTAAGATAGTGCAGGAAAACGTGCAAGCAACTGCACTCTAAATCAATCAACACAAAAAGCATACATTCGATCTGTCTGCATCTTAAATGCATATAAACTGAATATTAACATAATGGCAACAAGTATACTTTCCAGTGGTACCTCGGTTTTTTGTTATTTTTTTATGTGACTACAATGACTTAGGTTGATGTCAAGAAGGGAAACCCTTATTAGACCCCACAAGAACCCTCAGAACACACAGACACATTTTCAGTGCAGTGAAGGGACGCTGAAGGGATGCAAGGGGAACTGCTGACACATACATGTGCAGAGACTTCTGGGCTTTGGCAGCCTCGTCCTTGGAGCTGTAGCGCACCACGGCGTTCCCTTGGGTCAGGTTGAGGTGGAATGTGATCAAGGGGCCGTGTTGCATGCACAGGGTTCGCAGAGTGGAACCGTCAATCTGCAAAATACACAGAAGAGGCCAGTTACTCAACATTTCCTACAAGCTGTGGTTTATTAACTTTGTTCTTTTTGTTCATTTTTATTAAAGTCATTTATGAGGAAAATATACTTTTCTGTCATTAAATGAACTCTTAAGAAGTCATTTAAATATCCTCACTCATTCACCCTAAAAAAAATGTCAAGTTTCCCACATTGTTGTAATTACCGTAAATTCTGGTGTATAAGCCACCCCCACTAAATTTAGAGGAAAAAGAGGATTTGTTCTTATATAAGCTGCACCAATGTATAAGCTGCACGTGTCCACATCATACAATGGCATATCGTGGCAGGCACGAGTCTGTGAGGACCAGTCAGCTCTCTATTTGATAGAAGACAATCATGAACTATGAAAAAACTCACGACGAGCTTGTCAACCCATTGGAAATTGCAGGAGGTCATTACTCAATATAAGAGTCTGACTCACGGTTTCACCTTACAACATTAAAGTCATCACACAGCAACTAATACTCAAACGTTATACCTCTGAAATATAGAAACAAGTATCAATACAAGTTTCATATGGGAAAAAACCCCCAACATTTTAAAGTTTTCCCATAATGCATTTTGGCTGAGAAAACCATTTCATTGGAGGAGGATAGAAAATGGTGCTGCAATACTGATTCTGTCTACCAGAGGGAGCGAGAGAACCCGGAGCCCTAAGCAAAAGAGAGGGAAGGTGACGTCATTGTGCGCCCCAATAAATGAGTTACTCAGACGGAATGCCTTATGGGAAAACTTTAAAATGTTGTTGTTTTTTTTTTAACTGATATTGGGACATGTTTGTATATTTGCATATACACCTTTTGAGTATTAATTGCTGTGTGATGAATTTAGTGCTGTTAGTAAACTGTTCTCTGAACTATGACACCGTGAGTCTATTATGTTGTTATAGTGCTATATATACACTGACCTACACTGACTTCCGACAACTTTTGGGTGTGTGTCAAGAGTGACACACTATCATTTCAGCAGCAAGGCATCCTTGCAGACATGTTTCTGTATGCTTTGAATGGGAAAAAGTAGCACCATCTGGTGGACAAATATGAACATTAAAATCTGACTGCCAATAGGCCAAATTCAACTCTTTATATTGGATTTCGTTGGTTTATATGAGGACAAATAAATATGAGATCAAAAATGGTATTTTCAATGGGATGCTCCAAATGTGTTGGTTTTTAAGGGTTATATATGGAAGGGCGATGACAATTCTAAAATTCTATAGTCATTTAACACAACCAAAATGGTTTGAAAATTACAGAATGGAACAAAATGTCCCTAGGATATCAACCTCACTGATTGGCTGGAAGAAATCACATGATTCTCCTGCCTTCCAGTGAGGCTGTGGCATCTGTTTTGACTTGGTTTACCAAATATGGTTCCTTGCCTAAGAAAGTACTACATACAGTACCAGTAGAAAGTTTGGCCACACCTTCTAATGCTATCAATAACCAAATAAATGTAGAATATGAAAAGGAGCCTTCTTACTTGAGGTGTGAGATTCCTGAGCACCAGCCAGCTGCTAGACCTGTTGGAGCTGTCTGTACTCCAGGTTGTTCCCTCTGTTGTAAACAGACACTATTCAATGCTCAACTCGGAAAGAAGAAACATGTAGACACACACAAACGCCACATTTTGTAAGAATTAATTGGATAAAAGGCATGATTCGGAGCATTCATCTGATCATTTGCTACGAAAACATGTTTTTCGAAGACACATACTAACCAACAAGACTTCCTCTCTTCACACTGTATGAATTTAGGCCAACTGACATCAAACCAGTTGAGATAAACAATGTTTTCTAAGAGCCGGTAAACCTCAGGATGGCAGTTCAACAGGGTGTGTTTGTTAAGATGGTGAGTATCTGTAAGGGAGCAAGTTGTAAGGGAGTTTTCCCTTGAAGTTAGTTGAGTGAGTTGAGTTCTTTCCTGAACCTCACTATCACTTGGTCTTTTTGAACGCATGTGTGATTTTACACCTGCTCCATGTGTAAAGTGCCCTGACATAACCTTAATGTGACTAGAACTACAATGAAAAGAAAGTGAGTATATTTGTGCTCACCAGAGGAGTAGGAGCCACTCCAGCCTTGGACCAGGCCGAGTGAGTTCCCTCCCCAGGTGGAGGATGGCAGCTTGGTGTTGGTGAGGCCTGGAGGAGGGCGGGAAGGGGCAGTGGAGCCGCGTGGACCTTGAGGGACTTTCCACAGCTCATGGGTGAGGGAGCCTTGGTTCTGGGAGACGGGTCCTGAAGACCAGGTGGACTTCACATCAGACAGTTTACCTTCAACAGTGACAGACATGTAATATTTAGATGAAGCAACTAATAATAGTGTCTACTTTGGAACTCTTGCTGAATTCCTATGAAAGCACACAGACACAAAGACTGTAAACTGAAAGCAACGTGTGGCAAGTTTTTTTAATGGCTTCTATTAAAATGTCCAGATGTTTAATGAAAAAGTAACATGAGGCTGAAACTATGACAACACAAAACAGTCTTTTCAGCTCATCTAGTGTGCATACCTCCATTCCTGTCACGCAGCAGGTATCTGTTGACATCATGGATGTTGGTGTTGATAGTGGGACCGCTGGGGACACTGCCAGGGGTCATATTAGGGTCATTCTCAGGGTCAATGTTCTGAAGGCCCTTCCATGGCACACCTGGGCAGAATTCTGAGGAAGCGAAAGTAAAGTGCTGAGTAACTATGTAATCAAGGATCATTCATTGCTATTCATTCCCATGTGTCCCAACCTGGAGGCCAGTTAATGTTGGTCCCGTTGGTGATCTTTTCATTGGGATTCTTCCCTTGGCCCCAGCTGTCTGGGGGCACCAAGGGGCTGGCAGGCGACTCTGAGTTGGACATCAGACTGTATGGACTGTAGGAGTCCTCCAATTGGTGTGGCTTCCCAGTGGGGCCCAGAGTCGAGGCAGCAGATATGGCACCTAAAATAAGGCAAAACACATATTGAGTTCATTCTTTACTGAATGTACTTTATTTCAAAGGTTGTTGAATGCCTAACTCACCGTGTTTGTTGAGGTTGTTCTCCAAGTTTGAGGTGTTGCCACCGAGGTTGTCCATGGCGTTGGAGTGTGTCCATTGGGACAAGCGGGACTGGGGCTGAGGGGGCTCCTTCAGGGACAGACCCCCGACCTCGATGCAGTTTACATTCATGTTTGGATTCAGTCCAGCTGCACACAAGACACAAGAACTGAGACTCTGTTAACAGCTCAGGAGAAAAGCCCACACAGATGCAATGTGCAGAAAATGGCAGATCATAACCTGGAGGTCTATATCGGTGGTTCTTAATTGGTCTGGTATTATGACCCACCACTACCCCTCGGCGGCGACCCAAATTGTTGATATTTTTAACTACAACTTCTTAAATATCTTCTATTTAAAGAGCTGGTTTGCAACAATTACACAACTGCATACAGCGTGCTTACTTTCTAACCTGTTGCAAGCATTATATCCTGGCTGCTTCCTGCTCAGGAACATACTTTTTTTATCCAAAATTTATTTGAACAAAAAACGTGTCTAACAGTTTTCAGTACATGGTCATTACTATTATTATTATTATTATTATTTTTTGGCAAGACCAACGGCCCACTGAAAATGTCTCCAGTTGAGAATCACTGGTCTACACTGTACTGCAACTAAATAAATACAGTATTTCCTGTGCTCAATGACCGCTAAGTGCATCATTCACTCAATAAAAGTTGGGGTTAGTTTTTTAGAGATTGGGTTTGGGGTTGTGGTTAGTAAAAGATACATTTTTATTTGTTGAAAAATTCTGAAAATGGATTTCTACAAATAACTACCTCCTCTCTAATAGATGCTTTAGATCCAATTCAAGTTTGAGTAAATACATTCAATGTTGGCCGCAGTCTGAGGAAATGTGATATTTAAATATGGTTGTGTTTTGAATAGGCTGTTGCTGAGCAACAAGTCCTTTATCCACAGTAATTACGCCCATTTATTGTTCATTTTTATTGGCAGTAAGAAGCACGAGTTAACAGCTATTATATCAACCCTTCCACCTGCTGTTACCATGGTTACCAATAATGATGCCAGATAAACCAAAAGAATAATGAAGCGCGGAATGTGTGTTATTACTTATTAAGTCTTACAAAGAGGGTAGGTGCTGTAGGCATTGGGCGAGGACAGCGGCTCTTTGGTGTGCAGTGTGTCGGCCAGGCCCGGGGCCTGATGAGGACCTGTGAAAGGGTCCAGGGTTGATTTGCCGGATCCGGGGCCTCCGGTGGGGCCGTGCAGACCAGCGGAAGAAGAAGAGAAGGAGGCAGAATGAGAGGGTAGTTGCTGCTGCTGCTTCATCAGCAGCGCCTGGTAGAGCTGACGCTGGTGCTGCTGGATCTGCTGTTGCATGTTGGTGATTGTGCGTGCGACCTGGGGGAGGAGGGGAGCAGAGCAAAAATACTGTGAATGAGGAAATTGTACACACAAACAACCTTTGAGCAACGACTGGTGTCACACTAATGTTATCACGGTATCAAATAAATATTCTGTTATTTGCATGTGGTCATGCGGTCTTGCTGCAGTTAGTCACATTTACCATCATAGGACTTTGTGAGTGGGAAGGTGCAATGTTGTGACTGTTGACTCACTTGCTGCTCTTGCTGTCGAATGGGGCCGGAAACATTGCGTTGCGCCTGCATCATCTGCTGCTGAATTTGTAAACGCTGGTATGCCTGAAAAAAAGGGAACCAAGAGTATTGGTTTTAAATTTTGTTAATTTTTATGAAGTGTCAAATGAATGGGAGTGACTGGGGGAGAGTACCCAGTGTGCCAAAAAATGTCTGAAAATATTAGTGTCAAATGAATGGGAGTCAATGAGTGTTTTGGCCAACCAGTTAAAAACGCACCAGGGTTTTTACCTGGAAATTTGGCATTTACTCATGTAAATGCCAAATTTCCTGGTTGAACAAAACACCTTCCGCATGATTTAGGAAACCCAGTTTTCAGAAACGCTGACCGGGAGAAAGACCGAGAAAAGCAGCATTTTATGGTCGCTTCTGAGGCACTGAAACACGGACCTGACCCTGGGTCGGGCCCCTCACCCCGGTTCTCGGGAATATTGTTGGTGGTATTACAACCACAGAAACACATGAAAGGAATACTTCTTCAGAGGGAGCAACTCACCATTTGCAGTTGCTGAAGTTGATACAACAGGGTCATTTGCTGAGGGTTTATTGGTGAGGTTAAAAGTGCAGGGTTCAGACCAATGTTTTTTGCTGCAAACTGCAAGAGTTGTGCTTGGACCTGCAAAAGTAAGGACCACAAAACAGATGTTTTGACTAACAACAAGTAAAAAAAAAACATCCGTGATGTTTGTTCATAGCATCAGTTTGGATTGACACTGTCAGACAGTAATAATTTTGGAATTTCCTTTGGTTGCGTCGTTCTGACGTCTTGTGGTTATGTCGTGCTCCCGTAAATTATTTGAAAAGTTTATTTTTGGTGCGTAAACACTGGACTTGCTTGAGAACTAATTTCAGCGCATGCAGCGGATGAATACATGCTGCAAGGATGCAGTGTGCACTCATCTTGCGCACAACGGATAAATACAGTGTGTGTATAATTCAAAAGCTATGCGGAGTGAATAACAGCGCTTATTAATAAACTCTGAGCACTTCATTATGTCTCCCAAACCTACAGTACCGGTAGGCTCTTTTGGTGTAAATGCACCAAAGAACAGAAAAGCCAAGGAAGTGAAAATGAACATGAAAGGTACAGAGAGAGGAGAAACACCCACCAATATTGACAGCACTTTTGGTATTAAATGTTCCATTATCATGACCATCATTAAGGATAACGATTGTATCCTTCAGCATGTTCAAGCATCCTCTGAAAGTGACAGTAATAATTACGCAGAGCAGCGGTCTCATTATTGTTTTATTTGTTCTTTTGCCTCTTCTACTTCCTCCTCCCAAAAAGCTAAGGAATTGTTCTATACTTTTTTTCATTTCATTATTGTATTTAATCTTTTTATTCATTATTTTATTTTATATGGCCTTCATGTGTTATGTGTTATGTGTAAAGTGTGAGTGACTTAGGAGTTAATGTAGGTATAATAATGAATGCGTATCTGTGTACCTGAGGGGAGAGAAACTGAGGCACTTGAGCACGTAGACTAGGCTGGGAGGAGCTCAGAGGTGGCACTGGTGGCTGAGGAGGCTGCTGCATGGCCCGGCTTTGTGCTGCCCCACTGCTGCCAAACATTCCACTGGGTATCTAAAGGATCAGACAAAGATTTTACTCCTTCCAATCATCCACTATTATTTTAATTAGCAAGGATACTTCGCTTATGTGCGTGTAAAACTTTTAGACATTCATTCTGACAAATTGCCAGAATTAATCACCCATTACTCAAAGTGGACAAAAATTAAGGAAATCGTCTATGGACATTACATATTCATGAAAAGGGGACAGTGGGAAGGAATGGCCAACCCAGAAACATAACACTTCACGCAATGGCTGTCACTGACGCAGAGCGACAAAAATACAATTCACTGTCCAGTGAATACACTGTACTTGGCATCAACCAGTTCGTAGCTATCTGATGTTTTGGTTTGTAATGGCCCAAATAAGTTGCTCAAAGGCAGCTGCCACTCTGATTCCAAACACAAAGGACAAAGAGTTAATCTGATCTGGCAGTGATACTTGATATACAGTGGTCCCTTATTTATCCATCCATCCATTTTCCCTGCCAATTATCCTCATTAGGGTCGCGGGGGTATGCACACTCACATTCATATCTATGGACAATTTAGAGTCGCCAATTAACCCAACATGCATGTTTTTGGAATGGGGGAGAAAACCCACGCACGTACGGGGTGAACAAAAACTCCAAACATACATGCCGAAGAGGAGATTCTAACCCAGGTCTTCCCAATCTCCTGACTGTGTGGCCCACATGCTAACCACTCAGCCACCGTGCAACCCCCCTCATTTGTCACCAATCGTTAATCGGTTCCAGACCCAACCGCGATAAGTGAATTCCCGCAAATTAGGATACAGTATTAATAAATTCAATATTTTCCTAGTTATGGCATTGAAAACCTGTTTACAATCTTCTAAATACGTTTTTTAACATTATTTGAGCCCTCTATACAAGAAATAACACCCATATAGTCACCTTTACCCAATATAATAGATATAATAAGCACAAGTATAACATATCAGACATAAATATGATAACAGACTCAAATGTTGTTTTTTTCTGGACAGTGTGGCACTTGTGACAGCTGTGGCTATTGTCTCATCATTGTATTGTAATGGCGGCTTTAAATGGCTTTCTACTTGTATTACCCAATATACAGTAGTAGACATAGTAAGAGTAAATAAGCCATTTAAGACGTAAATAAAACTCTTGCTTGTGTGTGTCACCGTAAATGTGTTCTCTGGGGGACCTTAGTGTCGGGTGGACAAATGTGTAGAGGACAGGAATGGATGTTGGAGGTTCACAGTTGAGTTTTAGCTTGTTGTGGGTTATGGCCCCAACCGTAGCCTATGTTATTATGATTATTATGTTATTATTATTGTGCCTGTTGTGAGATAATTGAAACCTGCAATAAGCGCCTGTTCTGGGGATCACCTCTGCTGCTTGTCTCACCGAGCAATAACTGGCACTTAGTGGCCAATGTAAAATACTACATTCACAATTAGAATGCTTCTTCTGCCTTGTATTCACATTTTGTTCATTTAGCCATTTTTATGCTTGAAAATGCTTAATTTAGGCCAAGAATAAGTACAATTTACTTAAATGTCAATTTTTTTAAAACTAATAATAGGCCGTATTCAAACAGTGATCATTAGTGAGGGCGCGATTTTTGAACCGCAATGTAGCGAGGGACGACTGTAATGTGGTCTCAATCAGCAAGTAAGGCAAGGCAAGGCAAGGCAATATAGCAATGCTGCGGATGAAATGGTACACAAATGGTTTATTGACTATTAAGGGTTAAGAGTGGTGAGAATACCTGTCTGTTGTTCAAGTTTTGCATTGCCAGCCCCGAGTTGCCTGGTCCCAGACCCTGCCCAGGAAGGCTACTACTGGCCAGGGGGAGCTTCAGGCTAGGGGAAGGCAGAAACGGTGATGGGGGGGCATCATCGGACAGAACGCCATCCTGGAAAAGAGAGAAGAAGTAAAACAGGATGGTCAACAGATTAGAATTACAGTAGCAAACATGAATAACTGTACATTCTAATTTATTTTGAGGTATTTAAAACCTTGTCAAGAAAGGCGGTGCGGTCAGAGGGATCTTTAGTGAGCACAGATGGTCGACACACCAGAGGCTTGTTCAGGCTGTTGCTGTAATCAGACATGCCGACACTACGCTTGTCCAGGTCAGTCTTCTTCTCTAGCAGAGCGCCTGGGAGGAGGAAAGTTTTTTTTTCATGTTATAATAAAACAAACAACTATTTGAAATAACCTATATGGTCACAGCACTCAAACTAAACTCACTCATGGCCTGGTCAAGATTCATGTTGTTGCTCTTCAAGGCCTCCTCAGCAGGGTCTCTCTGTAACACATTAATTACATTAGTCCGTCTTATATTAAAGGAATCTTAGCATTATATGGGCTACATGTCTGCTTATTTCATCAGTAAATCAGGCTCATACCGGAAAGCCCATGTCAGTGAGCTGTTTGATGAGACGGTTCATGAGCCATGTCTCATCTGGCTTGTTCCCCATCTTAACCTGGGGAAACCCATCACATCATTTAAATAATTTCATGATCAATGTGGTAAATTCACGTGAATCAATGTCTGTGTGCAAAATGAGTAGGACATGTACCTTGCTCGGGCCCTTCTTGGGTCCATTGCCCCAGGAATTGCAAGAAGAGCTGCTCTCCTGTGAGGTGGGGCTGCTCCACATGTCTCCATCCTCAGTGTCCCACTGGTTTGTAGTAATGCCCATTTCCTCCCCTCCACTTCCCCAACTGTCTTGCATTGGTTTGGGCCCTGAGCAATAAATGACGTTGTGTCAAAAACATTGAAATCAGGAAAACTCAAGAGAAGGTGTTTATTCGCCGTATGAAGTACATGTAATTTTGAATGTAACCACTTGATGGCACTGTTGTCCCTTGCACACACACTGCTTGGTCCTCTCTGCCTCATAAATAACTTCAATTCTTTTCAGAGGTGGAACTGATTTAATTTTTAAATAAAACAAAAATAAAATCACAAATGAGAAAGGGTAAAATATTCGGACCAGTCCCTTGAAAACATACACTGAGCACTCATCTACTAAGCTTCATAGTATTGTGAATCAACTGCCATACTGTAAGAGTGAACAAAGGCAGATGTTTACCAGGCTTGCAGGGTGCAGAGCAGGAGGGTCCGTTGGCTCTGCCATAGGGTCCGGAGGGTTCATGGCCACCATCTCCCCATCCTCCGACTCCCCCTGGAGGCTTACCCCAAGCGGAGGTGCCGTTGTCCACAGCTGATGTCGGAGCGGCTGGCTCTCCCCAAGCAGGCTCTGACTTGGGCTGTACATTGGGGAGCTCTCCCCAGCCTGTAAACAGTAAACAGAGAGATGAGTTTCATAAAAAAATGTGACTTAGAATGTACTGCATCATCAAATGCACTCAAAGTCAAAGGGGCTTGCTATTTTGGAAAAATATTATTGACACAATGAGTTAATTTTATATTTGAGTTGCCCCCTTCTATTAGGAATATTAAACGTTTTTAGAGCTGTAGAGCAGTGTTTTTCATCTCACTCCCCATCCTAAAAACAATAGATGTAATGAATCTGATTATCAGAAGGGGGCACTGGTTTCACTCAATCAAATGGAGAAGGATCAGTCTGGTGAAGGCGTTGACATGAATGTATCCTGGACATGGTCTTTGTCTTGAAAGACACTTCTGCACTAAATTCAGCTAACTGGACCGAATTAATGATGCATGTATGATCATTAAGATGCCTCAATACCCATATGAAAAAACACTTAATAATCACTATGAAAGAATCACTTCAAGAAATAATACTTGGAATACCTAACAATCCTTATCGCTAATGGTTTTAATAGTAATTACGTCACGTCATGTAATAATGAGTGGAAAAAAGCTTGAACAATGCAATACTCCATGTCATTTATTATTAACTGCAGCTCATCCTAAAGCTATCAAGTTCATACACAGTAAGAAAGCAGGCATACAAAGTCAGATAACACAGTAATGCAGTTGTCTTACCTGGGTTAGTAAGAGGAGGTCTACCCTGGGGGCCTGCACCAGGGTGCAGGGCACAATTGTTGGGTGACGCATAGTTGTTTCCATGGTGTTGTAAATGGCTTGGTGCATTGCCATGGTGAGGATGGTGGTGCATTGGATGGCCATGGTGTTGATTGTTGTTGCCAGAGCTGACGGAATGATTGTTGCTGTTATTGTTAGGCGTGATCATACCGCCATTCTTAATGGGGGGTGGGCCACTGTTGCCTTGGTTACCATTAGGATTATTGCGATCCCACATGTTGACAGTCTTGTTGTATGCGCTAGGATCACCCCAGGTAGACGTTCCATCATCAATCTCCACCTTTCTGCGGACAGAGGGAGGGGAGGGCTCCTCCCAACCAGTGGACTCCAAGCACTGGTCTTGTTTGCTAACATTGCTCCAGTTGGAGGTGTTCTGTTTCACAGAACCAGGACCTCCCCAAGACCCAATGCTACCTCCTCCTCCACTACCAGTGCTACTGCTGCTGCTGCTTTCAGTGGGCTTAGAAGATCCCCAGGTGCCCTGCACTGGGCCATTTGCACGTGCGGTCTCTCCCCAAGTGCTGTTGCTCACAGATGAAGTCAGCTTAACACCTCCTCTGTTTCCACCTCGAGTGCTATCCTTCCACCCACCATTACCCCCATTTCCTCCCTCACCTTCCCACATGCTACTGGGGGACCCATTATTTTTGATCTCTGGTTCTCCCCAATCCCTTGTGTTGGAGCTGTGGGAGCCCCCATTACAAGTGCCCCAACCGCGGGAGCTACGGGGGCCCTCCCCCCAATTACTGGACTGGCTTTTTGTCATGTCACTGTCCCAAGTAGGTGACTTGTCCTCAGAGCCCCAAGATGTCACGCCTACATTTTTAGGTCCACTGCTAGGCAAGGAGTCTCCCCAGCCACTGGTGGTGCCATTAGCTGTTTCGTTCAGTGACTGTGGGGGATCACCCCATCCAGAACCAGTTGTAGGGGCTCCCCAATTTGATGATCCATCACTGTCACGTTTTCCTTCGGATCCATGCCTCTGATTTGTACCAATGGTGGGGTTGATGGCACCTCCATTGGTAGAAGGAGGACCACTATTAGAGCTGGAACCTTCAAATGTGTCTGAGCTGCTGTTGCTTTTCCCATCATCAGAGTTGGCCTCCTCCATCTCCCATACTGTATGCTGTCGAATGGGAGTCTGTCCCCAACCTGTGTTACTTAGTACCCGTGGGTCCAAGTCCTGTCGTGGTAACACAGGGGTACAATCCATGCTTGAGGACCTCTCTCTGTGGTGAGATCGGCCATCTCTGCTGTCCCCACTACCCTCGCTTGCTGGGGCAGTTTCACACTGCTTACCCCATGTGCCAAGTTGTTGCTCTTGACCCGAACCTGAACTGGCACCATCAACAGAGTCCCAGGCTTTCGATGCATCTCCACTTCCTGAGGATTTTCCCCAGTCTCCCCAGCCACCGTTTCCATTACTCCCGCCACCACTACCTTGGCGGCCCCAGGCAGAGAGGCCTGCAGAGGGAGCTGCGTCCCAGCCGGAGTCCTTCGGTGAGTCAGCTGCCTTGGTTTCTGCACTACCCCACACAGAGCTGCCTGTTGTGTCTCCATTAAGTTGGGATGATTCAGTAGGTGACTGGCCTCCCCAGCCAGTTAACCCATGGATAGGGCTCATAGGCTCCTGAGCTTGTTGCTTGCTGTGGTTTGGTCCATCAGTGTTCCGGTTAGTTTCCATATTGAAGGACAAGTTTGTGTTGGTTGAGGGGCGCTGCTGTTCATTTTCATTGGCACCAACCATGCTAACCCAACCTCCGCCACAAGCACTTGCGCCTCCAATGCTCCCGTTCCCCAGGTTTCCATTCCCATTGCCCGGTGGGTGAGATGAGGCGGACACCCCATTAGAGCCAATAACACCCTCATGACCGAGAACAGGCCACGCTGATGGGTTTGCAGTGGGATTGAGATTCAAATTAAAACCGGGTGAGCCCCAGTGATTTGGCGTTCCTACTCGTCCGCCATTCATTCCATCTTGTTTGGCATCTGAGCCCCAACCTCTGTTACTAGATAACGTGTTGGCTGACCCGGGTCCTGTCATCATGTTATTGTTAGATTTGAGAGCTGTGTAGTGGGCCGGCTGGCCTGTGGCACTTGTGGCCATACTCAGAAAAGTACAACTGGTGGTAGTGACAGCGCTGACGTCTGTGCTGAAGTTAGCTGAGCCCAAGGGGCATTCTGGTGCTGCAGGTTGGCTGGGGTCACTGCTGTGGCTAATGGAGGGCCAAGCTTCAGTGTCACTTCCGTCAATAATCCCTTTCTTCCAGCTGTTGCCACCGGAAATGCTGTCAGCTTGCAATGAGGTTCCCGAATGGTAAATCTGGGCAGCAGAGCCACTCTGCGAGGATATGTCTAAAGAGAAATGAGACAAATGAGAACAAATACTGTATTACAAGAGGTTTTGAATAAGGACATTTGACAAATAAAATGACGCCATAAAGATGAAAGATGAGGAAATGATGGGGCAGGGAAGGTCCTATGATTTCCCTTGAACCTACTATTTGATAAATGCTAACTCTCTAAGCTTGACATGAGACAGCGGTCCTCTTTTTGTCTGAACTTTTCCTTTTTGACATTTTTTTACTTCATTCCATACTCATCTTATCTGTTGTTATGTTGTGTTCATCCTTCTCTGTACACGCCTTTGGTCTTTCTTTGAGTCCCTAACGTATATCCTTATCTTTTAATTTTTCTCCCTCCTCTTAAAACCCAGCACAGTAGGGACAAATCCGTCTCCATCGTGGCTTTGTTCGCTGGGGCGCTAAAGGAAAGCCCAAGTGGAACGCTGCTCATTTATCGAAATCAAACCAAGATGGCTTCACATACATCATACCCAATACTCCTCCTCTTCCCCCAACACAATATGAAATAATAAAAACAACTTTTCGCAAGTGCAAATATGTCTCACCATCTGCTACTGTACAGGACAGGTACATTATACTGTACATTCAATTGCTATACTGTAGGTCTATCTATACCTATATATTATGTGTTTAAAAACAACAACACCCAAAAATTCCACCCCCCACCCCTATAATTCTGTAATTTATACTGCACAAAAGAAATCTCATTAGCCCCAAAGGCAACAGAAGGGACACTACTAATAGATCGAAGCAGTGCTATAAGAGGGAAATTAATCAATTGGAGGCAGCTAATCAATGATCGTGTTAACTCAAGAGGCAGAGAGAAGAAAAGCTATCGATCCAACATGCAAACACCCAAAACACTAGCCAGCCAGCCTCATGGGAATGCTCTTCACAACAATAGGAAATCCTGTCAGTAATCTAACCAGCACACGGGCCAAGCAAGCATATGGAGGGGGAATTGCACCATAAATATTATACGATTATTAAAGACACAAACTGTCCAGATATTGTTTAGCTTTTAATGTTACATGGTACATATTAAACAGTTGAACGACCAACTCCAGAGCATAAAGACATTAAAAAGTAAAATGTTTTCACCCTCCTTCAACAGTACTCCGAGTATTAGTTCCACAATAAGCAAAAAATTTATATTATGATGAAGAACCACGAGTTAAAACAAGTCTGATGAAGTAAAAGTCTGTTTGCTTGGGCAGAGTAAGTACACACAAATGCTGCTATGTGTTCGTCATTTATCTTCATTTCACAGGCAGCTTTATCGCACAGGGTCATCAGGCTTATGGTGCATGCATATTCCCTAATGCTAGCACACTTGCTACACGGGAGAAAAATGATTCCACAATTCCAGCAAAAAGCAATCTGTCAGTAGAGATGTAAAAGTGTGAATTAGTGAGCTGAGCTCTCTACCTTGGGAAACCAAGTTGATTATGAGAGTTAAAGACAAAAGTAAAGCCAACATGTCCAATTATTCAGTAAACTCTCCTAAAACTACTGATTAGATGCTTGGCAGACTGCTCCACAATGAAACTGCTCAGAAAGCAACCAGACATAACCCCACAGATGGTCTTGTCAATTACTACCCAAAGTGTATATGTCTTAAATACAGACACGGTATCATTAATAGCTACTGATGCTACTGCCTTTCCCTCATTGTGGCTTTTCCCTCTCATTTGCACACTTCATTTTCTGAAGGGTTTGGCTACATTTGATCATAATCTGAAAGGGTGCAATCTTTAATTTCTCCTAACCCATACAGTACATTGTAAACCACCAACATGAGAAGGCAAGAAGCCAAAAGAGTGCAGACAGGAGTGGATGTTTGTAAAAAGAAGAAAAAAACCCCTCTGATTTCTTAACAATATAACAATGAAATGCCTATCTAATTAAATAAATGGGGAGGTGAAAGGAGGGATGAGAGAGATGGAGGGGTATTGCTACATGAAGATCCAGGGGGGAGGGTTGGCATTTACAGTTATAAGAAAAAAACAAAAGGAAATGAAATACAAGAATCACACGTAGTTTATGCCAGTTTGCACTGAGTAAAACAGAGGTTAGATCAGTCAAAGAGTAGTGTGTAGAAGGAGTAAAGTGGATGTTTAGTAATCTTCTATAACATAATAGGTCTGATCCATTACTCTTTGAGGAGAGCTTAGAGCCCACTTGGAGCAAAGGAGGCATACATTTGTTTTGCCGGAAGCAGGGGGAATGGTTGCACAAGGGTTTAAAACTCATCATTCATGTCTGTTTACCTCTACTGGGTGAAGAAAAAAAACAGAGCGATGGTGACTTCTCTGGTTTCGCTGAAGGAGGCTGGATTAATGAAGCCACCAGGGCCTTCACTTGTGTGCCTCTGAGTGTGTGCGTATTAGAGGAAAAGAGGCAATATAAACCACGCTGGTTTCCTTTGGGCCAAGTACTTTTGTAATTATTTGATGACTTGAAATATACAAGTAAAATATTTATGAGGCGCTTACATTATTTAATAGTAAAAATTAGAAGAAGTGTAGTTTTCATGAACTGGTACCTTCAGCACTGCAATTTATCAATAAAAATTCTCCAGTTGCACTGAACATTACACAAACGAGCTAAGAACAAAGGCTATACATTGGCCTACCTAAACAATACAGCCAAGTGTCTTAAACACAACCTATGACTACATACGCTGTCTGGCCACCACAAAACAGCTGTTGGACTCAAGTTCCCACAGTCTTAAATGGGCCCCACTTGAGCACCTGCTACTGGGCAGCCAATCTGGTCTGGACTACTTAATGGTCCCCAGTCAGCTGGACAGACCGGCATGTCTCTCCATGTGGAAACCACCAGGGGTGGGGGCAGGGTCTTTTAGGAGGGTTGCATAGGAGGGGTAGGGATACCCTTGAATCTATATGGGGCTTCCCTTTCAGACCTTTATGTTACATGTTTGTGCCAACTGGAATATTTTCACACACTTCACACACATCAATTATGGCCTGATCATTACCAGTTTGTGTGAGAATGGGAAAAATACAACGGGAAACATAAAAAAAATACAAAATCCACACAATAGCTTGAGATGTGTGTGTGTGAGTGTGAGTGTCAGCTGGCCCACAAGGCAAACACACATCTGAGGCAACACAACTAGGTTACTCTAGTTTTCCTACAGCTGCACACCCACAACATCTATGTGCATGTGTTTGTGTGCTCACAATGTTGGACTGTTGGAGTAAGGAAGCAATCTAAGCCATTTGAGCCATAGTAAATTCATCAGAGAGGTCGGTAAAAGTGGTGTCCCAACAAAGTAATGCCTACACTATGCAGAAACCATGAGGTTAATTAATCCACAGACCCTTTACTGCTTTTTAACACAGGTTTTAAGGTTGACTCTTTTAAAAGCTTTAGCGGTATTGCTATGACTGCACTCAAATTCCCTGCCCACAGCTGAACGAAGTCTGCACTTGAAGTTGAGCTAATGCAGGAAATATGGATGTGGAATGTCTTAATATTTTACTAATAGTAAAAAAAAAATAAAAAAATACTCAAGCAGTGACGAGGTAAATATCAGCGGTTTGCTGCATAGCAGATGACTGTAGGTTGTTGACTAGATGCCTAGTTATAAAGCACGGCTGCAACTGATCTGTTCACCGTGTATCAGGCATTGGTGTCTGTAATGTAAGTTAGCAATGAGAACACTGAGAGGTGGCTCAAAGAAGAAAAACGATGCTTGCATGATTTCCTGTATCAGTACACCCTATTCAAGTCTCCAATTTGGTTGACTACAGGGACGGTTCTAACCGGTTATTGTACGATATGTAAGATATAAATGTAGTAAAATACAAATGGATACATAAAAATAATTAAAATTCATTTTTTGCGGCTCATTGCTGGACATTACCTACATACTTGCAAAGTTACTTCATGCCAGGCTTATCGGCCTTGTAAAAACACAAACATTTCATCTTGACATTTTTGAAAAGTTTCACATACAGATGACAACCTTATCAAAATAATGGCGCTCACACCTGCAAAAATAACTCAAAACACTGTAACATAATTGCTAGGAACTACTGCACAACCACCACTTTTAACATGTTTAAAATAATCAAAATTGTAGTGCAGGGCTTAAAAAGATGATGCACAAACCTGGCTGTTGTTTGCCTGTAGTGCCCTCTGTAAAGTGTGGGGTAGTGATGCTGGTACTTGTAGAAGGTGAAGAGTAAGGTAATGAAGGTGACAAAGACGAGAAGGAGGAGGAGGAGTGTGAGAGATCACTGAAGGCTCCTGCTGGTAAAGGCTGGCCTCTCTTCAGTAGCTGCTTGTGCTCCTGTTGGCGGAAGCGCGGGGGCACCTCTCTTGGGGGGTAGCGAGCACCGGAAGATGACAACTGGCACTGCGGCTGAGGGGGAGTCGAACTCTGGAGCTGGCTACTCGAAGAGTTGCGTTGGTCATTGCCAGAGGAAAATGAGGAGGAGAGGGGCAGCTTTGGGCTGGCAGGGTGGAGGTGGTGGGGTGTTGCGGTACTGGGATAAGTGGGAGCAGGTTCTGGCACTGGATGGATACACCGACACACACAAACACACACACACACAGACAGACAAGAGACACATGCAGGTAGCAAGGTATTAATTTTACGGTTAGGTTGTACAGATACTGCTTCTGTCTGGATGGTGCCAGAACCATAGCATATATCACTTATTGTTGTACCATACTATACGGCTTGATGGAAAAGGGCCTTTTAAAATGTGAGATGTAAAGCAGATCCCTGTGCATCCTAGTTAAATCAATTTGGTATGTTATAGTGCTAAAGGGATAGTTCGGATTTTTTGACATGAAGTTGTCTGACATCCCCATCAGCAGTGCAGTGCATCAATGGTGACTTACCCCCGCACTTGGTCCTGTGAGTGCAGTTCCGGTCAAAAATGTCTCCTAGAAAAAAAATCAGACGAAACAAATCGCTTTCCGTAACCTTGTTTTTGTTCATATCAATGGACACTATCGCCTGTTACGTGTGATGAAGATGGCTGCGACGCTCGCAGTCATGGAAAAAATGATTAGACCACCCTTGTTTCTTCAGTTTATTGATCCATTGTAATGCCTGGTACAACTAAAGGTACATTTGTTTGGGCAAATATAATGATGACAACAAATATAGCTCATAAGAGTTTAATTGAAGCAACTTACATGGTTTTCTTGATAACCAAAATCACTTAACTTCTTACATGGATAGCTATAGCATTGTACTGCCAAAAAAATTTTATGAGTTATTTTTGTTGTCATTGTTATATTTGTCCAAACAAAAGGTACCTTTAGTTGTATCAGGCATTAAAATGGACATGGAACTGAAGAAACAAGGGTGGCCTAATAAATTTTTTTCCTTGACTGTATGCAAACAAGATGGCTGCGACACTTCATGACACACACAACAATGGACAGGCGTGCACTGATACGAACAGAGAGAAAGTAACGCTGAGCGATTTGTGAGGTCTGATTTATTTTGAGGAGGCATTTTTGTGACACAAATTTATTACTCTTTTGAACGGATATTGTTTTGAGAAGCCAAACTCTTTACTTAAGTGGCCCCAGCAACTAACCGAAACTATTCCTCTTCACCAAAATCTGACCAGAACTGGGCTCATGGAACCAAGTGGGGGGTAAGTCACTATTGATGCACTACGCTGCTGATGGGGATGTCAGACAACTTCATGTCAAAAAATCCAAACTCTCCCTTTAACAGGTTTCTCTCATGAAGACTGTTTGCTTGTTTATTGCTGCTTGTTGTTGAGCGTGTCACTCACACAGACGTACACTCACACATGCCCATCCTTACTAGCATGGCCCTATTCAAACACTCTCTCCGAGATCTCACCAACTTGCCAGCCATTCTAATGGAGCTATAATGTGAAAGGTGCAATTAGTGGAATGACTGGATATCAAGGCTGGTGACAAACACATTTATGAAGCCAAAATGTCCTCTCTGAGATGCAGAAATATGCAACTCTTGGGATGCTTTTGTGCAATTTCGATTTGATCTGCCTACTTCACCAAAAAATCTGTTTGCTGCCATTCTGGTTCGTTGAATTTGATGAATAGTTGATAAAGTTGTTTTCTGTTGTCCCAAGACAGATAAGACCATTCGACACGACAGCTGAGACTGTTTTCACTCAAGGGAGGACAAAGACACAATGAGTGTTTATTTTGAGGGTGCCTTTTAAAACCAAGAGGGTGGAAAATGTATGTTAGCCAATCAAGTACATCTACACAAGCCACACTTGGGGTTCAAGCAAGCTAAGACTACAGAGGCATTCACTGTGCCTGCCAAGACTTTGTCCAAAACCCTCACAGCGAAGGGAAAACTAATCCAGATGGCCGCCTACCTGCACAAAGAAAGAGCAACAAGGTGGGAGACAACTTCAAAATACAAGTAGGCCTATATCCCGTGGAGATACACTTCATACATTGAGAGGGAAGACATGGAATTGCCCACTTTCTTCTGTTGGTTTCCTTCAATCGGCATCACATCTTGCAGAACACATAAATATTCAGTGTGCACACATATGTTTGCACGGGCCCTCCCTCGCTCTCTGGTTTCAAACACACATGCAGAAAGACAGAGAGGGGAGGGAGGTTGCGAGAGCGAGCCTCCCCGCTTCCTCCCTCCAGCAGTATCTGGCTGGCTGTTAGCCTGGAACTGCAGCCACTGACGCACATCTCTGATTAAATTCTGCTCAGCCCGCCTGACGCTGCCCCAAGCCAATCAGACGACAGAATGGTGAAAACGTGCTTCCCTGCCCCCCTCTTCTATCCTCTTCTTCCACTTTTGCATTTGCAACCACCCCCTCTCCTCTGTCTTTCCATCACAGCAACTCCATAACCCACCTGCTCTCTCTCTCTCCATTTTTTATGTCTCAGCCTGATGCTTGCTGTGTTACTCTCCCTCTGAGCCTTCATCCATCTTGATCCCGCACACTGCTGCGTGGTGCAGGAGACTGCAGTGACAAAACAAGAAACCACGCAACCTTTTTTGAGGACTGAAAAAATGCAAACCTTGCAAAGCCGTGATTCCCCCCCCCCCAACGGTAAAGAAGTTACCACAATGCAGTTCCCTGTGAATTGCAACACGGACCAAGAGAAGTTTGGTGTCTCCTAATCTTACAGCAATTTAGTTACCGGTATATAATCTAACCGGTAAACTTTTAAACTAATATACTAAATGCTAATGATTAGTATTTCACATTCACAGTTTCAAAGTTTACAGGTAATCAAAGTAGTTCATATCATTCACAAATAATTCACAGTGAATGGATAACTTTTGTTATATATACTGTATATATATATATATATATATATATATATATATATATATATAAGCATCGTGGTTTATGCATAATCAGACTAATAAAGACAAAGTTGCATCTCTGTGTGTAGTTTTGAGACGTGACGGTGACCACTGCTGCGGGGGAGGAAGAGTGACAGCGACAGCTGACGCCAGATGTCATATGACATCTATGAAGTGACATTAATGCGATCGACCCAAACTACCTTCACGATTGACCGGTAGCTCGCAATCGACGTAATGGGCACCCCTTGTCTAAAGAGCAAAGCCTTGATTTTGATTTAAGACAACAGCCTTCACGTTCTACTAGGGGATATTTTTTTAACTTAAGAATGTATAATTTATATTAACTATAATGTGATAAAAACCCCAATATAACTTGTCTGTTGTGTAAGTGTTTTTATGAATGTAAGCTCCTTCGTGGAATTTAAGTAGCCATAATATGTTAAGTAAATAAACAGTACCTGTGAGAGAAATATCTTCCCTCTGCTGTGATCAAACAGAAATATCTTAACCAAGATGTGCTTTTAATTTTGAGGAAGACATATCTTTTCTTAATTCATGAGAGGTGGATAAGTTCTTTAAAGAGGTTGAGCATCACATAAAAAGACCACAAAGAAAAAAATAGTAGACTAGTAGGGAAATCCCTCAGATAAGAGCACGTCTATGAAAGATTAAATGTGGAATGTGAAGAGTATGCTCATTACACTTACTGTCAGTGAAAGGGAATGAGATACACACACAGTAAATTAAAGTGGTTACAAGCGTATTGCATCTGAATGAACAAAATCAGCTAGTTCAGTTTCTCTGCGGATGGAGGATACGAGATGGCGAAGGAAGATTACAGGTATGCTTTGCTACACTCCCTTTGTTGATTTGGGTCAATGTCTTATTTATTTTGCAACAGTAATATTCATGCTCTGTGGGCGGCACATGGCTCAAATCATAAATGACGCTTTAATAAATCATGAAGCTGCACAGCTTTTGATGTGCTACTAAGCTACTAATATTAGCCTGTATTATAACAAATGTTACTGCATTATATTAATGAAGGGATTAAAGGAATTTGCAGTTTAACAGTTTAACTGGGCGCTTCAGAGATAAACATGTTTAGTCAAAAGAAAAAAATGGGATTATCGTATGATACAAACAAAGCAAACAACTGCAATCTTTCAACGGGGTAAATGTGCATATTTAGGCTAAGACTGTCCGATAGTGATGGACTTCAAACATCTAATGAAGCTGAGGATGAAAGCCTTTCTCCACACTAAATGGTCAAGTGGAGGGCTAGACAGCTTTAGAGAAAAGAGCAAGTGAACATGGAGGACAAAAAGGCAAGCATACATGGCACTATGTGGCACAGAGCCACTGAAGTCTAGTGTGCCAGGCAGTGCAGGTTCCCATCGCTCTTCTGTCTATTGTCTGCAGAATCACTTCATTATGCAGCCATGTTTGTAGTAGTGGGGGATGGACAGCACGCACGGGCCTATACGCCCTGCACAATGGTGCCATCCCCCCAAGCCAAGAACAGATAATAACGTAAGGAAGGGTTTATATAGATGTACAAAATGTTATAAATGCATCGCATTTACAATACTGCAGCTGGTTAGAAAGTGCTGAATGGTTCCAGCCTAATGTGTGTTTAACAGCATTATTAAATCTGCTCTTTAAATCAAGATTAAACCACTTTTGTTTTATTATACCACATATGTAGTAATCTCTTGTTTTGTATTTACTATTTCATTTTATACGTTGTGACTTTATAGACTACATGGTGGTGGGAGTCTCTCTGAGGTCCCATCTGCTTGTATTAAAACTCCCTAACACACTCACACCACATTAAAGCAAAACATTCTCACCCCTCACCCTTTCTATAGAAAAGGCAGTTACCATAGAGACTGACTGTTGCCTCCCCGCACCTCCATTTGCCTCTTGTGGCCTCATGTGACCTTCTCTCATGCCATGCCTCCTTCATCTTCTATATCTAATTAGTACCCCCAGCCCCCATCTCATCCCAATGCCAGGCTCTCTTTTCTCTCTCATGGGTCATGGTTGTTTATCTCTCCCATGTGTTAGGAGTGGTTGCTACTGCTAAGAGTGCTTATTTGGTTTGTGTACACAACATGCATACAATGTAGTTGTATAAATGTAAACAGTGAAACAAAGCACAGTTTAAGACTACGACACAGTGTAGAGTTAGAGCACGGGGAGCTTGTTTACAACCAACACATAAATTAGAGAAAGCTGAATAATACCGTAAGGTTATACTCTCATTAAGCATGAAGATTATGTTCCAGAATGTGTCATTAATGGGAAAGGACTAACTTGCTGCATGTTTCAACAAGTCAAATGTAAGACTTTTGAAGACTTTTTAAGACCATAACGAACACAATTTAAGAACCATTTCACATCCATACTGGCAAAAAGGGACAAAGGACATGACAGAAAATCCAAGGCCTGTGGCACGCACACAACAAACTAGCTGGTTGTGGTCCATAAAGTCTGACCAAGCTGCACAGGTACTTTAAGTTATGATATAGCGTTCTCAAAAATCAAAACATTTCAAAGCAAGACTGAAGTGTATGCATTTGTTTTGTTTTTAAAAATCATATTTAAAACATTTTATGAGACTTTTAAACATTTTAGGTCTTAAATTCAAATGATTGGATTGTAGACTGTTTAAGACTTTTTCAGACTCCACGGACACCCTGCTAACTAGACAAGACAACCACAATGTAACCCACTGGGCATCATCCAGTTGTTTGTGACACTATATACAGTAATGTCTGTACCATAAATACCATAAATGTTGTTGTACAACAAAACAAACCGGTATGTTTTCTAGGCAGGTTGGTTGATTCGTTTTCAACCAACTAGTCAACAATACTGTGACCACTTGCACCATGTACTAGGAACCAGTACAACTATTTAGTTTAAATTGACTCTAAATAGGGGTGTCACAAAATCTCGCATGATTAAAAATATGATATTTCTTGATATTTCAACAACTTGTGGGCACTTGGCCTGGGATGACACTAAATTAATTAATTAATCACACAATAAATGAAAATGAACTTGATAATTTTGCCTATACATTGCTATTTGCATGCATGGCAATTTTCCTCATCTCCACCTCCAAACAGGCAGGAAGAGGGTTACTCTGTGCATTGGTTTCAGCACCTTGGGGCATTTGTTTCACAGAGCAAAGGCATCAACAGAGTGAGCCCTATTGTCAGTCATACAGTCTCCCTGTCTCAGCGGAAGGAGGTAGGGCCAGTCACATACACACAGAGTGCAAGAGAGTGTAACGTAGCAGAAATTATATTAGTAGATTGCAATATATCATCATATTTTTTCATTGTACTTTTCTTAAAAGTAAAGGTCCAATCTCGCATTGTCTCGTCTCGCAGACCCAAGCTCATGTATCGTCTCGTCTCGTGAAGTGAGCGTCTCGTGAAACCCCAACTATAAAGCTGATTTGTCAGAGTTGGAGAGGTGTATATTCAATATTGTTGCTGCCCAATGGCAGGCATTTATCTCCAAATGTTTGTATCGTTTAAAAAGCCTTTGTATTGGATGGGGAAAAAACTATATCTGGAAGTATTTGCTTTTTATGGATAGCCAGGATATAATATTTGTAAGAATGTTATTAATTGTTTTATGTATCTGTGTGGTGTGTAAAAATAATTTGAGGCAGTGTGCAAACCACAACAGCTCCTTTGGCATGAACGTTGTGAACGTTGATATCGTTATTTTATGTACTGACTTGTTTAAATGTGTTTGTACTCGTGCTGAAATGCTCTGAATAATACTGAGAGCGAGTACCTAGAGGTACATACGACTACTGTCTTTTGAATAGCATTTAATTTACGAGAAAAATGCTTTCACCTAATCAAAATCGACCAATAATATTTTTTGCTTCAATGTGGTCTAACTGCAGTTGGACAAGAGCTTATGCAAAGAGTGAAAAGGGTCCTTGATGCAAACACAATCACAGCCTTTGACCCATATAAACATGTATGCAAACATCTTGGCCTCAGAGCACAGCAGAACTGTCACTCATAGCAGCTAAGCCACATGTTATTAATAATCTGCCAGATTTTTGACACAAAGTCTCACTATGTGGGGGAGGAAAGCAAAGATGAAGGGGGGAGGGACGGTCCAAAGGCATCAAATGGCCTCTCTTGTCAGCAGCTTGTGAGTGATTCTGCTGTTTGAATAGACAAAGACCAAAGCATTGTTTAGGTCTGTGTGGCCCTCTTGTTTCCTGTTGCTCTGACCCCAGGCTCTCCCTTCATGTCCCGCTCTCCTCCAACACTCCACACGCATGCGGGGTAAGTACACGGAGGGGTGGGGGGGTGGGGGTTGAGGTAGCGGGAAAACAATTATGCTTGGCAGTCATAAATCCACAGGACGTAATTCATGAGCAATACACTATTAATTCTTTTGGGTGTTTATAAATGTGGCTAAGTGAAGAGAAGAGCTGTGCCGATGCTTAAATAAATTAGCCTCTAATTGGATTGTGATTCATGAAATTCCCATGTTGTGTTGACGCAATTAATAGCATATGAAATTGCAAATTAATCCAATACGGAAACATGCACTCCACTTGTGTTTATGTGTGTCTCTCACTTTGATAAGCATTAATGCTGTTATCACTCAGTTAATGATGTTTCTGCCTGGATGAGATGAAACAAGAGGATGACATGGAGAGGGTGTAGAGGGCTGGGTGGGATGGGGAAACAATATGCATTGTATACAGTAGAGGGGAACCTCCAAAGCCCTGGGACTGGTACAGTTTCACCACAACTTTTGGGAACAATATGCTGCTAGTCCCACAAACTGCCATCATGCATGACCTTGCATGAGACATTACCAAATGTCCCAATACTTCAATGTTGTGAAACATCAATTCAGTAATTTCAGAAGTGTTTTTTCTTTTTTTTGGTAGTTTGGAATGACAGTGACAGTGATGCCAATGAGCGAAAATGGTGTTTGGGAATTTGACATATTGCATGACGGCACTGCAGCACCTGCTTCACAAATAGCTTTTGGGTAGCATTTTGCTTGGGCATAATTGTGATTCTTGGCAGGTTAAAATCATGCTAAATGCCAACACAGCTCAAATATTTTTGGTTTTGCAAATCTGCAATGTAAGTACTTGATTGCATCTACTTAATACACTGAAGAGAGGAGTGTGCACGTCTTATAGTTTGATGTGATACATGTGATTTGACTTTGTGTTCTTTTGCTTTCTCTCTCTCTGTGTTAACATGTTTTTGTTCACGTTTGGGAGGGCCAGTGTGAAACAGTCAGACTTGATTGTGATTGCAGTAGTGGTATTGAGAGATTGTGATGAAGCTGCGTGTGTGCATGGGATGAATAATCAGCATATCTTTGGAGGTAATAGGGAATAGGACAAAGGAGGATGGGGGGTCCCTGTATCAGTGGTCCATCCTGTGTGTGTGTGTGTGTGTGTGTGTGTGTGTGCATGTGCACTGGGGGTTGAACGGGGCAGTATGAGACTGCCTGCTGGATGGAGCCCTATGCTGGTGCGAAGCTCTATGCCTAATGGGGGGCAGAGAAGTTAATTCCACTGTGCTGGAGCTTTATCTCATTTTCATACATATGAACGAGCTAGGCCGAGACCGATTACCACAAACAAATTGAAATGCTTGGAGACCAAAAAGGCCTGAAGAGCGGTAAGCAGAAAAGATGAGATGGGGGAAGGTGGCGTGCATCTGTACGTGTCTATGAATTTCTGAATTTACCGATATGGATGGAAAGACACAAATCACTTCTGCATACTGATTGCAACCTTCCTGCATACATACACACACACACACACACACACTTCTATTCTGTTCCACACATGAAAACAACTCATTCCAGTCAATAATGCCTTCCCTCAAAGAGATACAGGGTTATGAGCAAAATCAGAGGTGGTTTATTGAGTGATTAGTCTCCACATAAATCTTACCTTCTTTATTTTCTTCCTTAAGATATACCCAATTCTTTCGTTCTCATTAAACATAACCATAAAATATATGACCATGCAAAGAGAAACCTTCAGTATTTGCACCGTCACTGACTCCAGTTGGTTATTTTTGGCAAGTCGTAAGTGCTTACCGCATCATTGTGTTCTATAACCCATCAACTCCATCACTTCAGCATGCCCCTACTCACAACTTTGACTGCTTGTCACCCTTCTGCATTTTCTTTGTTGCTCCAGTCAGAAACAAATAATACAGCTCATATGAATCTTACTGGATTTTAAAACAAATTAATGAATGTGTGAATATCAGCTCGGCACTATATATCAGACATAGAATAACTGTAAGATGGTAATTTATTGAACAACTCTTGCATGTCTAAAGCTGTACTTTGTACTGTAGAGATCCATTCATATACTATATAGGACCCATTAATGCATTACGACTGAACAGAACATCTTAGCTTCGACCTCAGAATAATAAAAAGGAATGTCCTTCTTGTAATCCACAAGTTAAAAGATAGTATTAAAATCTCATCTAAATCAGGAGGATGTTGGCTTTGTGCAGAGCATTTGGTAGAGCGGTGGAAGCTGTGATGGAAGGAGGCGGGCAGGGGTGTTGGCAACAAACTAGACAGTTCAGAGGTCAAGACAGGCTGTTATGACCTTCATTAAAGTGACACCCAGATGGCCACAATTGTTCTCAAAGTAGAGGGGGGATGGCAATCAAACCTAGAAATGCTCCAGAATGCTTTGATTCAGTTTGCTTAGACATGATCTTTACCCAAACTATGCCAAAAATACAATTCAAATGCCTGTGCTTGTATTTAAATATACCACCAAGGGTAAGCGAGGACACTGGTTTTTCAGCCCTGAGGCATTATAGCTGAACATCTTTTTTCCCCTTGTGCCTCTCCTTTTTCCCTTTACCACTTCCCCCACTTTCCCTCCCCCCTTTCTACCCACAACACACTCTGTGTTATGTCAGGGTGCCCTCACGCTCCACTGCTTGCTGCTGCGGGCACACCAGACGTCACTCTGCATTTCACTCCACTGCATTAGCTCTGCTCTACGTGTGTGTTTTTGAGACGTAAGGACGTGGAGCACACAGCTGCACATGTGTGTACACACACAAGTGTGTCTGTCAGGGATGTGTGTAAACCCAAAAGGCTGAGTGTGAATGTGTGTTATAGGCAGTGGTAAAATAGTATGAGGTAGTAAAAGGTACACTCACCTTTGGGTTTCTGTTCTGTAGCCTGCAGGGGGAGACAGAAATGGACTTCCATCAAATAAATATAGTAAAAAATGATGTAACATTGAAATTGAATTGGATTTCAATCTACAGAGAAGGGGATTGGGACACAAAGCTCCAGTAAGAAAAATTCCCCTCTGCAGCTCCAAGTCACATGCTAGAGCTAGGGGCCTTCCCTAAACTGCTCCCATAATGTTGGAAGTACAGAATTCTACGTTTATCAACGTATCTCAATAATGTTATCTTATTCTAAACGCCTTATGGTGGTCACTTAAGATATATAGGAGATTTACTGCATATGCTTTATTTATAACTTCAAGAGAGCTAAATATTTTCATCCCTACCTTTTTCTGAGCGACGTCCTTCTTGATCTTTTCTTCTTGCTTTTTACTTCTCTTTTCTTCCATCAAATGGTTCTCTTTCTTGTGTTGCTAGCTTCTCTCAGCTGTACAACAAAAAATGGATGAGTCAATCATGAGAGGCAAGAATTCCACTGTTTTGCCTTGTTAACTTTTCCACAACTACTATGTACACAGCATTGACACGTGTACAGATGCAGATATGTGTACCATTGAGGCACAGCATCTGTGTATGCATTCCAAATATGAACTTTAAGCCTCTGGAATTTACTTCAAGCCAGAGCAAAAGTGCACACTGTGTCAGGCAAAAAAAAAAAAAAATTCCATCAACAACACTCACTCACTCATATGTGAATCTAGTTGGCAGGTCCAAGGAACATGTCCCCCCCTCAGCCAAAAAGTACAATAGTGTATAAAAGTTGTTTTTTTTTTTTAAAGAATAAGGTAGAAAAGAGTGAAAAAGGGGTGTGACAACACAAGACACATACATGAATTAAGGAGACATATGAAGAAAGTGAATAGTGAAAGTCACTGCGAAAAGAATCAATATGACAAGCAAGATGGTAGAGCACTGAGAGTCCTCCAAGGACAACGGTGTTAACGTCAACAAACATACAAAGTAAGAGCCACACAGATCTTACTGTGGCGGGTATGAGTCAAACTTGCCGCATATCCAGCTCACCTGGAGGCCACACAATGTAAAGTGCTTCATCTCTGCCTGTATTTCCTTTGGCTCAGTTTTACTGACAGCTCCTGGAAACTATTGGAGGCATGAGATGGGGGCCATGAAGACTTCAGTGAGTATGTGCACAGTGTGCCTTTATCTCTTTTCCTAACAAATGTATTATACTGCTCTGTACAAATCATTTGTCAACATGTTACGATCATAATACTTTGGTTATGCTTATCAAGTTTATTCTATTGGCACTTTTGTACAATACAGAGGTACCTCAAAAATTGTGATGCTCTAAAGGAGCACAATTAGGAAACTAACAAAATTATGGAGAAAAATGTGTTTGCACAAATACTGCAATATTTTACATTATACTGGTAGTTAACTTTTTTTTTTACACTTGTGTAAAAAATAATGTTTAAAAAATGTAATTTTAGTGAGCGACTCATAAAAACTCCAGTCAATGAAAGGATTGAGTCTCTTGCCACTAGTATAAACTGATTTGTGTCTGTAAGTATCCCTACATAGCAAGTATAAGAGGTCAGACTAACCTCCGGGAGCATAGTCAATAGCGAATTAGCAATCCTAATGAAAAAAGGCAAGGCAAAGAAGGTCATTTTAATGATGCTAAATGGAAACAAATATTATACTTGATTTCTGACACAAAGCAACTCATATATAGATAAAAAACATGGTGTTTCCTGTAAACCAAGAAGCTCCTTTTAGTATTCACTCATTTAACATGCAGATAAATTTCAACACAATCTGTTGGGAATTCCTGCCACTTCCCAGTTGGCCCATTCTATCATTTCCATTCCCATGCTGTCAATCACAGTTCCACTGTTGCTTCATCTGTCCAATCACTACGTTTTAAATAATATCTATTTGAGATACAGTGTTGCCGATTTCAATATGCTGCTTCTGCAAAAACAAATGATAGAGCATGTCTGAGAGAAAACTGCTGGACTTTATTGTAGGTGTTTGTCTTTTAAATGTGACAATAGGGACACTTGGCTTTTTAGCTGACAAAGTAAAAGCCAAGGTAGACTTCCTCACATATCTTATACCTGCCTATCTGACTCTCCCTTAGTACTGCTGACACAAGTACCTCATCAATTGTGACCCAGTATTGTTGGCTCCTCCCTAATTAACTAACTATGCACGAATACAACAGAATCAGACGGAACACAAGCAGTTGTGGGACCTCAGATTTGTTCATATTTAACAATATGTTCAAAACCCAGCTGTAATGAAGACAACGAGAACACACTTGGCAGGAATTATGAAGGCGCAGACTCCCAAAGTCACGCCCATAAAAAGAGAGAGCGCATGGTGTAGAAAGCCAACAGGGAGCGAGTGTATTTGGTGCCTGTCTTTCTGTCAGAGATGCTGGGGAAAGAGAAGAGGGACGGCGGTAGGTGGAAAAAGACTGATCGAATGGGGTGGGCGGATGAGAGGAGGAGAAAAAACAGGCGGTGGATGAAAGCAGACACAGAACAACACCAATTAAGAACGAAAGCCCGAGAACCAGACATGGCAAAAAAGGAGACAAGGCTGGAAGTGGGAAAAAGAATCCTCACAGGAGGAAGAAAAAGGATTGAGGCTGGCAGACAGGGAGAGAGAGAGAGCAAAGAGAGGATGGAAAGCACAGAAACATCCACATGCCTTGACTCCTAATAACCATAGAAATATGGGGGGAAAGATGGCAGGATGATGAAAAACGATGCATAGAAAAGTGAGGCAAAGAGCTGCACAGCTGTGGAAGACAAAGACAACTTAAAAGGGTAAGACGCCACACAGAAGACACAAAACTTCACATGTGCTAATGGCTGTCAAGCACAAACCACAGCACCAATCACAAAGCAGGGAATGGCTGAAAAAGAGCATCGTCTCAGCAGTGAAGCAATATGATCTGGCCATGGCTACACAATGTGGTAAACCTATTGCCACCACTGTTACCATTTATCCAAGCCAGTCATTCCTGTGGGTTACAAAAAAGCCACAGGACTCTTTGAAGAATTATTACTAATGAACATGGGCAGGAACCATGCTTACCTGTGGGATTATTATAGCTTTGCTGCTATAGACAGTAATGTGATGGTGAGCTTCCAACCCACCGTAGAAAAAGTTGTTGTTGGTGGCAGGGTGCTTCAAACACTGTTTTACAAAAATTCTACACATACCAGCTTGGTCATCAGCAGTTGAGTGGAGACATAAACATGAAGATGCTTTATTGCTGCTAAGACTGGACTTGACTGAAGATGGGCAGAGAGTGGTGATGAAGGAAAAGCCAAAGCAGAGTCCAACATAGAGATAGCAAGAGAGTTAAAGAGTGGTTCTATAAATAACAGCTTTGAGGTTTGCCTCTGCAAAACAAGCTCTCTGTGTCTTTGCTGAGGAAGCAGCCGAGTCGATCTGAGACTTTAACACGGTGGCAGCTCATTAAGAAAACAGCACGAAACCGAGCGAGACAACTTGCTGCAGATGCCGTGACTTTCTGAATCGCAGACTGAAGTCGATGAGCTGTCAAATCATTTTTGCATGTTTGTCTTTTCTTGAAAGCTTTGTTTGACTGTGCAGGATGGCATATGTTCTGCATATTCTTTGATATTTCAATATTTCGTATTATATATTTCCATTGCCTGTACTGAAATATTTGCATCGTCCATCAAAGGGAGACAATAAAAACATATTTTTCACCTCTTTTATATCAACTGATATGTCCACAATGTAAGTGCTTATTTGTTGATATAAGACCACAAACGACTTGAGCGTGAATCAACAGTGCCCCTGCTGGCTACAGCAAAGTAGTGCAGTCCATTTTGCAGATGAGTCAACAATCAAGTCCACACAATTCAACTATTTTGATTAATTTGTCCATCAATATTAATGAGTAGGACTGGACGAGCTCACTTTTTTGCCAGAAATTTGATTCATGATTTTTTCTGAATTTTGTCACATTTTTTAAAGAAAAAAAATTATAATTTGAAACAAGTTTTTTTTTTTTTTTTTTATTCAAAAACTTAACAAAAGTAGCTCTTATTTCTGTACTGGAATTAAAGTGCCAGTTGTTCTTTTGTTTTAAAATAGATCTATACTTTTAGTCTGAAAGGAGAAACCTTGTTTACATTTAAAAACTCCAATTAATTGAAAAAAATAAATCGATATATTGCCCAGGCCTATTGATGAGGCCTCACATTTCCTTCATATTTATTAACCTTTCATTCATATCATCATCACATATTCATATCTAAAAGTCAAGAATAAGACCAGACATACTCTATTTAAGTACTCAAACGCAGTTCAATGATACACTCTCTTACTTGTACACATAAACACAGTGGCGGAGCCGTGGCCGCCCTTGGTCACTCTCTGGCCACCCCCGGTCACTCTCCAGCCACCCAACTGGCCATCTAGACAATTCAGGTATCAGCTTATTGCCACCCCTATATGAGTAATGATCTCACCTTGGCCACCCCAATGAAAAATTTCTGGCTCTGCCACAGCATAAACATGTTTATAATGTGGTGATTGTGCATCAATTAACAGGGTGGGAAGACTGATAGGTGTGTGAACTGTCAGAATCGAGAGAGCTCAACTACATCCAAAGATGACAAACAGGATGTGTGCCAAGACAAATGAGATAATCAGCTGGGATACACTTATCAAGGTTACTTTGACACAGCTTCCTGACATTGCACACACCAAAATGTCAGTCAACAATTCAGAAGTTGACAATGGTGTCAGCAATAATAAACACCATACAGAAGATTGATGTGGTGCCTGTTGCCAAAACCTGACAGAGTTGACTTTATCATTGGAACCTGACTGTTTTGTTTAACAATACATACTGTAAACATATGGAGTACTATAAAAAAATAAACACCATACAGAAGATTGATGTGGTGCCTGTTGCCAAAACCTGACAGAGTTGACTTTATCATTGGAACCTGACTGTTTTGTTTAACAATACATACTGTAAACATATGGAGTACTATAAAAAAAAATCAGAGTGTGCCCGGTGGAATGCATTTCTAGTCCATTGTGGTGATGCTGGCAATAAAACAAAGCAAACAGTAAACAAACAATCTCTGTGACTCTAATCCCAATGTAAGACCAGCTGGTGTACGCTAGTGCTATTTACATGGCTTTAACTGTGGGCTTTGGACGTGCTGTCGGGCTCAAGTCCTGTTACATAATGAGTAAGGCTGTCTTATGTTGGTTTGGGAGTCAAGAAGGGAACATTTAAATTGGATGCTCTGCACATTCCCCTTCAGCTTCCATGTGATGCCATTTGCCTTCCCACAGTGTCTCTCCAATTAGCCAACATGGAGGCGAGGGAGGGCACTGGGGCCCCAAATAAACCTCCACACAGTGAACATTCCCCTGGAGCCATGCCAAGACTCACAGGGAGCAGCTTGCCAGGTTTCAGCCCCCTCCTCATCCCCTCCACCCATTCAAAGCTGACCTGGCTTACCCCTGTTGGGCCCCCTACGTCCCTGCCCCCTCCATTGGTGCAAACCTTGAGGAAGGGGGAGATGTAAAACAGATGAAACGAAACTATAACCCTGCCATAGGGAAAAATAATGTTAAATTTAGGTACGGCCATCTATGAAATTATATTAAAAGTTAATATTCAAGGTCATACATATCCCAGAGCCAGTTCTCACACAAATATAGGATTTTATATGAAAAGTATTGCGCTGTAATAGCTACAAAACCTATATTTGCAGCAGGACTTAACACAGAACTTGCAATGCAAGGCAAGCACTGTGCAATCACAATGCCTGAATGTAGTCCACATACTAATATTATACTGGGCCTAACTTTCCTTCAACATTCTGTGGGAATCTCTGGTCATGTCATAAAACAGTAGAAAACATATGGAGGTTTATATGGGTGGGAATCCAAGATCACATGGTGTTACTTTTGATTATTAGCTGAAAATCCATGCATGAAGCTGTCAAATCTATACATTTGAATGACGGGTTGAGCTGCTTTTTTTTTCTGTATATTATTAAGGGTGGCAGAACTTCTCCTATTTACTGTTACTATTAACAGTAACCTAGTGCACATCTTATTACTTTATGGGCAATTATCACAATGTCCACATCACACTAAACTAATTCTAATTCTTCTGCCCCTGCACTTGAAAATAGCCAGGCACGGTCTAGCGGACAAGGTTAATGGCGTTTGGCAGCCACAAATTGAATCCAGCTGATTCCGCTGTCAATGCACCCCCTGACTGGAGCAGCACCCTGCAGTGGTGTTAAGCATTTTTTCTATCAGGTCTGTGCCAGTTGTTTGAAAGGCTTCATAATCACAGGCTCAGTAACCACCACGGTCAGTCCTGGGATAAGGTCAATGATGGGGGGTAAGGGGATAGACGACATAAGCCACTTTTCTGAAGCACAACTAAGTGGGATTTACCAGCGCCAATACAAAAACTCTGAGATGGGACTGAAAGAAGTTTTTGTTCACTGGAACGTGAAGCCTCTTAGGAAAGTGGCTAAATATGCCAAAAATACTAAATGTATGACCTAAGAATTATGGGACCTTTTTAAATTCACTAGTGTTTCCCACCATCTGTACCAGAGTGCTGTCACTTATTTTGCAGCTATACTCAATAAAAAAAGCAGAGGCTGTAACTGTGTTAGTTAGCTAAGAACTACAGAGTCAACCAGTTATGACATCATATAGGGGCAATGGAGCGGGGGGTACAATGATTTCCGGTTCCGATTTCCAGTTGAAAGCATGTTAACAGGTACAGTTTGTAATAAAGCCATGTTACAAACACAGTTGGACTATATAGTGTACTACTTACACAACCAGACTCAGTCACCAACATGCTGGATTCTTTGTTTGGGCACTCGAGTCCGCAAAATTACTATTTTGTGTAACATTCTCATTTGAGTTTGCCAAATAAATGTGCCTTACAGCATGCCCTAGTATTGTGTCAAGTAAGCATCACGAGATTTGGTGTTGGGTGTGTTGTTCAAGATGGCGGGATAGACAAGCAATGCTGAGCGTAGTCTGTCCACATCTTTATTAACACCACAGGAGTCACTGTGCCAAAGGGCAAAATGCAAGTTAACGCACCAAGAGCGAGACATTGAATAAGAACACAAGCAAAACTTTGGAAAAAATTTCATCAAAAGGGAATCATACAAAAACTGGGGGATTTGAAAATATCACCCATTCCTATGGACAATTATGCTAATTGATGATGACATCACCCCTCTGATCCACTGTCACAACTGAACAGCAGACCTGTGGGAAACTGAAGAGTAGCAATGTAATGACCAGACATGCGGCAGTGTATTATCTGTTAAAGGTCAGACAATGGGGGGGAAATGCACTGATAAGACACTGCGGATGGAGTGGGTTTGTGCTGGAGCCTTTAGTACAAAAAAAACAAAAACAAATCATCTCCAAACAGCCTACAGCGCTACTCTACTGCCAAAAAATAAAATCAATAGTATACACTACTAAGACAGAGCTCATTTAAAACTCAAATGTCTAAAGTGCACATTTGCACGTGTTGGCACTGATTGATTAATTAATCTGTGCACTCCAGCTGGATAGTTTACAAATTCCCACAGAAGGCAAACTAACAAGAGCAAGTTCTTTTTTCCTACTCGAAGAAACAAGAAATTTGTCGCAGTGATAGAAACAAAGTCTTATTCAGAGACTACCCTAAGTGCAGTTGCCCAGTTGCTGAAGGTAAAAAAAAAACAACAAACAAGCACCAAAGAAAATTATGCCTCACAGACTCGTGGAATGTCACATTTTTACACCAATCATTGAAAATGCCATAAAAAAAGGGGCCTGACACACTTTAAAGATCCTATGGCAGTCACGGCCGCTAAATTTAAGCCGCCATCATTAATCATAAAAGCAGATGGTTTTTATCTACCTGGGCGGCCCGCTCAAACAGACGTGCATGCTTAAAAGCCAGACTGTAAGGGACTTACATTACAGACTCCCTCTCCTTAACAAGCTTTGATTCCATCTCCTCCCCCTATTCTCTGACAGCAGCGGGACCCTGCAACATCTTTTCACAGCCACCCTTTTATGTCCTTCTCATCAGTCTTTGCAAAAGATGGGTGGATGTCGAAAAGGAAGGACACTTGACCCTTGGAAAGAAAAAGTGTAGCATGTGTGTGTGTGTGTAAGGAGGTCGGGGTGGCGTATGTGAGACAGTTGGGTGTGAGGGCATGCGGAAGGCACCTCGTGACCTCATTACCAACAGCAAGGCATTAACCAACTATCACGAATTTAAGCTTGGTCAAAAATTCCTGCACACGACTATTAGAAATGTAATGCGGCGAGAAATACCAGTACACATCTACTGTATGTGTGCAACCGCTTCTCACACCAATTTTTCATTTATTCACACCACTGGTGTGTGACGATTGAGATAAGACAGTTCTGACAGAAGATGACAGAGGGAATGGGAAGGAAGAGAGGGGGAGGTTGAAATTGAACAGGAAATTATGTACTTCAATTAAGACAAGTAGAAGAGATATTAAAAGCTGTATTTTAGCGCCTGCGGAGGTGAACTTGAATGTAGGAAAAGGGGGAATGCAATGCATGGAAAGCCACAAGAGGAAGACACAGGATGTATAATAATGTATTTGGAATGCGTGTAGAGGAATGCACAAGATATACAGTTCTGCAAAATACCACTGAACGGCAAATCAAGAATCTAAACATGCATTTTCTATAAAACACGAAGGTCATCATGCCATTTCGGTCAATGGCCAGATATAGTAAACCTTTATTACAAATGCACATGTCAAAGAAAGCATGACATTAGACTCTCACATGTGCACAGTGTTCCAATCCCACTCCAACCAATCACGGCAGAGCTGTGATATAACACAAAAGTTTCATGTCTAGTATCTTGGAACACATACATCTAATGCTCATAAAATGAATGATGCATGGCGTTATTGCAAGGACAAATACCACAACTACCATGAAGCATCATGCATGTATGTGCGTTTCTGCAGGAAACTCAACAAAAACAACTGTATAAAACCAATATATGCATGACAAACTCCCTATGATTTACAAGTTGACAATACAGTGATTACAAAAAAAGAATGCAAAGTTACCTTGCGTTAACCACGGCTTTGGCAGCTTGTATTCATTCCCAGGTGCCCTCTCCAAAGTTACCCGTAAAGCAGTGAAGGAGATTCAGTCAAGACTCCGCTGCCGTAGCAGCTTGGTGACAGGATAGCAAGGTAAACAACGCTCCCTCCTCAGCCAAATATACAAAAACACAATATTGTATTGTACAGCTGAGCGAAACGTTTAAGAATGCACTTGTCCAAAATATTAAATGCTAAAACGTCATATGCGATACAGTAAAGGGGCGGGGAAGGAGAAGAACCGCAGTCAGCAACCACAACAAAAATAAACGATGCGGATTTTTTTTTTTAAAAAAAAAGGTCTTTAAAAGCCAGCTAAATTGTTGTAGCCAACGTTAGCTGGTAGAGGTTACAAGTGAAAAAATGAATGGCGTAGTTTTTTGTCCGTGTTGGCAGACGGCCGTCCGAAAGCCAGCCGGCCAACTTGTTTTAAAGTGCAAACAAGAAAGGTTTTGTTTTAGGTCGCCAGCGGAACGACTTGTGACGCGCCGGCTACCGCGAATGCAAAGTGAGAAGCGATTCCGGGAAAATACATTCTGTGAGGGTCCAGACGGCGGAGAGCACAGTCATTGTAGGCGTTCAGTGAGCTCTCGGCGTCAGTGGTCTCGCAGCCATTTTGATCAGACTAACAAACACCGCAGTGTCGCTTCTCTCCTCCCCCGGAGAGCAGTCAGACCAGGAAGCGGCAACGGATACGCCACTCACCATCACCCAATCAGAGGACGCAATATAACTCCGTCTCTTTTACAAGGCCCGCCCCAAAAAATCCGGGCGAGGATGGCCAAACAGCACAAGATTACATCCAGCAGAATCACATTCAGGATGCAGTGCCGTTTTCATTTGAAAAAAAGAGATGAAACAAGCCAACACTCTCTAAATACATAATGTGCTTTAAAAATACAAATGGCAAACAGACAATCTTAATTTGTGATTAATTCTAAAATTTAACAGCCCCATATAGGATACGATTGTTCAACAAGTTTAAATAAGTCTCAGAGGTCCCACAATAATGTATAGGTGATGTCAAAATCTAGCCTTGATCCTGGAATTTACACTGTTGCTTTAATTAAATCCAAAGAAGAACATGCCATTTTGCTTTAATGCTAATGAGTTGTGTTTGTCCAGGCTGTCTCCAACAGAGTGGTGTCTACGCGTGCTATTGTTTGTACTTTTTACATATACACGATAACTCTTCACTTGTTCAATGTAATAGATGCCATATATCACATACAACAATGTAGCATTAAGGAGTTGGAGAGGAGGATGCAAACGTTAGCAACATTAGCATAGCTATGTGAGCTACAGGTTAGCTTATTCGCTGAAGAAAAACAAAATTATCAAGTGTGCCACATCGGCAGCTGACTGACAAATAGTTGGTAGAGCTTTATTATTTTAAGATGTGTAGCTAAGCCTTTTATTTTTTGTTTTATACAAAGCTGCCCTCCGTGAAGTTGAGCTAGGAGTGTGTCAGAAGTGGTATCATTTCTATAAGGGTGGAAGGCATAATGAAAACACGCAAATTCAAATGTTGGAGTACCTCTTCTCTCAAAAGTAGAGCAAACAAGTGAGGGTTGATGATTGAGTTTTGTCATGTTTAGTGATCATAGGGACACATATTACTGTTATAACATCATAAAAGTCCATTTTGCATAATAGGGGGCTTTTAGGTAGTGGTAAAATGCAAATAAGGAGCAAACATTATTGAGGGTCATCTTAATCTCTTAAGTAAAGTTTTTTAAAACGAGATTGTGTAGATTGTTACTTTCTCTCCTGTCGCATCACTGCGCGTGCATTGTTCTGTATGTGTTCCGCAGTGTTTACATGCACGGATGCCACGCAAGAGTCTCGCTGCGGTCTTCAGCCGCTGTGGAGCACATACCCGTACACAACATTGGACGTGCAGTGATACGACAGGAGAGAAAGTAACGCCGAGCGATTTTTGAGGGTTTTTTTCGAGGAGGCTTTTTTGTGATGCAAATACTCTTTTGAACGTATATTGTTTTGAGAACCCAAGGGTCAATGACATGATTTTTCGATTTTCTTTGCTTAAATATGTTTTACATTGTTTGTAATTATGTTCTACGTTCTAAACAGTTCTTTTTACAGACCAGAGTTAGCTAGTTTTTCTGTAAAGACCCCCTTTATGGTCCTATGGGCACGTTTCCGAATTTCAATTGTCTCTTTGATCTATCGTAGTGGAGGAAGACTGCAAGTAGGCAGTCGAAACTGCCAGGTACGGAAAACCTAGCTAACTCTGGTCTGCAAAAAGAACTGTTTAGAATGTAAGAATGTTAGACCAAATGAACCTCATTGGACTATGTTCTACATTGTTCGTTTTTTGAAAGTGATCGTTAAATTCGTAAACTTTACATTTTTTGATCTGAACTCCTTAGAAAAGGGGCCTTTCCCATGTGACGTCGGCAAAGGAGCAGCTCTCAGCTAACGCCTAGTAAAAAACCCTTCGAGAGACAGCTCATCAACTTCGTCCCGGGATATTTTTCATCAAAAATAGGGGTCATGCCAAAACATTGGGTGATACTTTCATATCATTCATACTAAGTTTGTTTTCTTTTCCAAAAGACGAAGGTTTAAGATTACAGTGAATGAAGCAAGTAAACACACAAGGGACAAATGGACCACCGCCTTGCATTCATTTCACTGAAGACTGCTAGGAAGAAACACTTTTACAAGAAGCATTTGGCCTGAAAGTACGGTATAAACACATTTTGGATGGATGCTACTATGCTCGTATGGATGCTAGTATGCTATTCCTGATGCTATGCTACACAGGACAAAAGGAGGATGGCGTCAGTTGAACAGAACAACACAGTAAGTCATGTTTTTTTTTACATATCGTAAATAAATATATTGTCATCGGACACCTCCACATCAGACATATAGTCCCATCGTCCGTGGTTCGAATAAATACGGCTTCATTCCATGTTCTTTACTTTACCTGCAGATGTTTCTTCTTCCTCAAAAACTATTGACAAATCGCTCAAATCTTTTCTATAATCACTGTAAACATATTCTGTCTCGTCCATTCTCTCATGTTTGTTTAGTCTGCCGAAAATGAGAGCTGTGCCTTCACTGACGTCACTTCCGGAAACGCCCCTTTTCAAAGACAGATATTAGAAATGTTTCCCACCACGTACTTTAAATGCAATTTTTAGGAATTTACCATTTGCTTTCAGAAAACAAACAACATAGAACATAATTCCAAGCAATATTGAACATATTTAATGCAAGGTTAATAAATCATGTCAGTGACCCTTTAAGTAGCCCCACCAACTAACCGGAACTACGTTCCTCATCACCGAAATCCGAGCAGAACTCGGCTCACGGGATGAAGTGAGGGCTAAGTCACTGTTGATGCAGTACACTGCTGATGGGGATGTCATACAACTTCATGTAAAAAAAATCGGAACTGTCACTTTAATTTATGGCACAATTATGGCCAACGTGCATTGATGATGTTTCTATGGGTGCACCTTTCATTCTCGCAGAGATGCTTGTTGACCGCCTTGTTATTAGTAACTGTGAGTCACATTGCATGTTATAAACAGTATAATGCTGATGGATGAACATAACAGTCAATTAATTGGTGTTGGAGCATGCCATGTTCATTTTTAAATGTAGGGGGAAAACATCTGCACAGATAATCTCATCCTTACTCTCATTTACATGAAACGATAGCACAGAATAGATAACGCTAATACCAATGTAATATTGTGCTGTGTCTTACCAGATACTGTCAAGACTGTAATATTTTCTGAGATATTTATCATGCTGTGAAAATCCCGTACAGTAGCAGCACGATTGCTAACACCAGTTTTACATCTACTGCCTTTGTTGTCTTAGTTTGTCCACATTTGTCACCACAACTGTTAATGATGGGAAAATGAACATAGTGCACTTAGATGTCAGATGTGCAGAAACACAATAATGAATGCTAATGGATGTCTGTGTAAATAGACACATGCTGGCTCAAAGGCCCATTTCACTGCTTTTGATGTGTATATGAAATATTATGTCAGTGTAACAAGACATACTGCATTACCATATTTGAGATTGTGCTAGTCATCCCACACTTTGTTGCTAAAATGTCTAAAGGAAAGAAAGATACATAAAATGTATTGACAGCCGTTTCGATAAGTAATAAATAACAGATATACGGACAAAATATCGTACTTGTGTAGTATGTGAACAAATGTCATTTTCAGTGTGTAACACAATAGAAAGTATGCTTTCATCATGAACTTTATTTAGCAGCTTTTCATATCGCTTTTCTTCCTGACTTTTGTCAAGAATGTCTTGATCAGGTGCTGTACAAAGACATGAGGCGGTAATTCCTGCCTATTCACAACATGATGGATGAAGTCGCCCTTCTGCCCCCTCGATCGCATCTGCACACATCCCGGAGAGAGAAAATGTGGCCCCTGTCCATTCTCTGCACTCTTTTCTCATGGAAATGACGGCTCTGTGTGCAGACGACACACACACACGCACACACACAACAGGTCAGGGCTGCGGTCTACAAAGGGGACGGCTGACCAGTGAGAACTTGCTTAGAAAAGCTGAGGTCTCCTACACACTACAAGTGACTACTAATGAGAAAGCAAGGGGCCCTGGCCAAAGGGTGTTTTTTTCTCTGTTTTAAGGCAAGATGCCCAAAGCTTTTGAGACAGCCAGAGCCAACAGAATGGAAAAAGCAGATGTTCCATACTCGGGGTTAAGAAGGGTGAGAGCATAGGGGAGTGTCATCAAAAAGAACTGCCTTGAGTATATGTAGCATATGTAGTTTATTCTGGAGTTCATGTAAACCACTTAAACTGTTATACGAGAAACCTTTTAGTTGCAATTGAAAGCAGCAAACATCAATCTAGTACATTTCCTGGGAATTAACTGGAAGTGATGGTATTTACTGTATAGGAATAAACAAAAAAAAAAAACAAGGAATCAACAGTTTTACTGAAAATTAGGTTTATTTTATTAAAATAGAAGTTTTTATGTTGTTCAAAGAAGGAAATGAACAGTTAAATTCTACAAATTACTACATACAATATCTGACATGAGTGAGTATATGCCTCACATTTCAGCAAACATTCCAAATAAAATTCTGTAGAGAAAACCATGACCTTAAAACTGAGGCACGTAGCAAACCATGGTTGTGGCGTACCGTTACACCCCCAATAGGGACAGTACAGCTTTGCTGTTTTAGCATGTAAGTTTTCACTCATCCTCTCCATCTATACCTTTAGGAGCCTCTGTGATGTTTCTTTCACTCTCCCAATTTCCCTAATTGCTTTCACATTTAGGCAGGCTGCTGACAGAAGCAAGCCGGCTGGAAAGATTTGCCAGACATTCTGATAAGAAAAACCAGTCACAAGTTCACTCATTTCTTCCGCTTGAAGACAAAGCGTTGCCTCACTCACATATTTTACAATGCTGGGCTTTTTTAGTTTTTGCTTTTTTTTAATTCCAAACCTGCTGCCAAAGTCTGTACTCATTGTCACAAGCATGCACGTGCATCCACCACACCATAGAGTTGCAGACAACACACACACACACACACACATTGGTCTCATACTGCATATGCAACTACCTGTATGTCTTCAGTGGTCACATGCCTATTTAATGCACATGTTCTGTCTAAGTGTTGTCATTTACACACTTTTCCCACAAGGGAAAGTATCCCTATCCAGAAACATTAATAATCACAGACGCTCATAAAACATGAGCAGGAAAATTGCACAAAAAGAATCCCGAGAGCCTCTGTGTTTTTGTAAGTCAAAATGTAAATCACACAAAAGACCAACTACAGGCTTGTAGGCATTATGTTGCTGGATGACCTTTCATTTGCTCCACTTTTTCTCATTGGAAACAACAGAAATTGACAGATTTTTATTTTTTTTTTACAGATTACTATACAAGAAGCAGTGCCCCAACGCCCAGCCAATAGAGCCTGGATAAGCCCAACAGAAAGGGCATAAAAACGAAGCCATAAGAAAGTAATTCAAGTGACTCGCTGTGGTGATGGGAAGCCACAAAGACAACCACCGCCTTAAATGCCATATAAATGTAAAAACAAGTCAAATATGCTATGAAAAGTGTAAACGCTACGGATGAAAAACAATAAATTGTTCAAATAAATTGTTTTCATAAAATGTATTGATCGTTGCCATATTCTACTGATTAGTAGTGATGGGCGATACCAGATTGTTTGATTTGATATGGTACGATGACTTTTTTGGTCATTTTTTTCCTGATATTAACAACAATGGCTTTTTTGGCATTTTTATCCCAATAAAACACGACAAATTGTGACTGGCGACGTAACAACTTTGATGTGTATTTTTCATGATAAATTACAATACTTTATTTTTACACAAAGTAACCTAAATAGCCCCACTAAGGGACAAAGATGTGCTCTTTACAAATCACAACATTTTTCCTATGTTTTGATCAACTTCAGTCCTGCATCATAAAAGTTGCAATTCTAAAATCAATCCAATATGTGGTAGTTATGATGAAAAGTGAAGATGATTCAAAGATTTATGTACCAAAAAAGTAGGTTGCAAGTGTAAAAATAGAGCAATATGTAATTAGCGCTTGAAATATCACAAGCACAGAACTGTAGTTTGATACTAGCATCTCTATCAACACGTTAACACATGTTGTGTACTAGCAAACACCGCAGTGCTAGTTGACTCCATCATGAAGTCACCGCTCTTCCGGTCAGTGGTCACATGACACAAATAGGTCAGTTCAATCTTAAAGCTACTGGGGTGTGTGTTGCAGCACAAAAGCTTGTCTGTATTAAGATACCCTAAAATATCTGTAAGTGACACATTTTCATTTATTAATTAGTATTGATACTTTAGGAAAGTAATCGATACTCATTCAATCCCCATGTGAGTACTGATACCAGTACTGATACCACAGAACCGATACGCCCATCACTACTGAGTAGCAAAGACAAAGTGTACCACTTTCGATTCTCCCCTACTGCTACGTTGCAATAATTTCAGGTTCAAATTTGTTGATGTCTCCTTCAATATCATTCATGATGATGGTTGCTTTGTAGAATGTTTGCTTTGTGAGTCACAAATGTATCTGTGTAATGGAAATACAGAAATACAGAGAGCGAGTGACTGCTGCTTGGCACAAAGTGACATTTCTAGAGGCTGGACTTGACATATGCAAAATGGACCGGCTTGACAACCGCTGGGACTGGAAGAAGTTGGTTGGGCGCCTCCCAGTTTTGCTTTGCTGTCTGCTCTTCTGATGAGCAATGTAATCGAAGTACATACCCACGTATGTTGAGATCTGTTTTCATTTTTTAAATCTGAGTTTCAACGTGGTGGGAGAATCTCTGTCTGAATGTTCTGAACTCCTGTTTTGATTGAACTGTAGTATGTAGGGGTTTTGATGTTGTCCTGATAATAGATGCATGTTGTTGTTCTTCTGAATCAAGAACTGAATCAATAGTGTCTCTTCTGGTTGAAACCGGGTAGTGCAATCCATTTTGACAAAGAGTTGCACACAGTCAAAATTCTTAGCAATCAATTAATCGTTTAATTGAACCATTAGTATTGTTTCCTATCATTAAATATGACTACTGAGTTGCTCACTGTTCATAATGGCTGTCTGCAGAATAAATAAATAATAGAACAGTGTTGCAAGGCCAGGGGGCTCCTTTTCATTTACTCTCACAGAATAAATATTACATCACGCCACAACAGAGAAGATCCAATATCATTTTTCCACACATTTGTGCACACAATGCATGCAGCAACTGTTGTGTTGTTCATATAAACGCAATACATTACTATTAGATTAGGCCCTCCCGCACAAATGCAGTGTAAATGTTTATAATCCTCAGTGTAATACCGTGCTGCATATTATGCGAGGAAGCACAATGGGAAGAATAAACAGCATCGCAAGGGTGAGGTAGGGTAACACACAGCTGTGTGTGTGCATGCGTGATGCGGTGGAGCCTGTGTGCTTGCACACGGTCATGCCTGCACTAACAACGTGTGTCTGTTTGCTTATCCATATGTGTGTGTGCAGCGCAGTATAGGACAGCGATTTGGAGCTGTGGTAATTTCCCCTGAGACAAGCAAGCAGGTAAAGGCCAGCAAGGGAGGGAGGAGAGAAGGTGCGAGGATGGAGGGAGGGTGTCTGGGAATAATGAGGAATGATACAGTAGCGGTGCAACAGAGACCGACGGATTCACCAAATAAAACTCACGTCCGTGGAACAACGGCCACTCGGCATAAACATAACGTTTCTATTTTTATTTCAAATACCTTTATCTTGTTAATTAGTGTTTCTGAACTTGCGGATTGTTTTAATCTATTAATTACAAGTCCACCTTTTCCTGATGACCTTGCTTTATTTTGTTACATTCTCCAGACTTTAATATTAGCATACATTAAGTCTTACTTATCCTTCTCCACAATAGATAATATTTGGAATTAGCACCGCTAAAAGGGAAAAAAAAGTGTCCTTGTGGTTTGTACAGCACGTTTTGTGTGTTTGTGTGAGTGAGCACCATTACTTATTAGCCCCCTTCCCCTCCCAATTTGCAAACTCATTACCAGGGTATAAGACCTGCATGGATTTTATGGTGTTTTGGGAACTGACTGCTTAATCAGATTTATTGCACACTTAAGCTTAATTGATTGCCTTTATGGATTCAAATGACTAATTAAGAGCTAACAAGTCTACTTTCTGTTTCATCGTTGTGCTAATGACTTACATAGAATGAAGGTAGCACAACTGTCAATCAAAAAAAGGTAATTTCACAGGATCTCCTTCATTCAAAAATAACTAATAACCACATGTGCACCACACAACCTAATACTTCTACTCTGTAGTAGATGATGTGACGAAAAAAGGCAGTAGATGCTGCGGTGCGGCAAGCATGAAAGCCAGTCCAAACAGAGAAAACACATCTCGACCTTCAGGTGATCTTCACCAGATCAATACTATCATCAGTGCAGACAAGTGGTCAGCCTCTTATAACTACCCCGAGCCCCCCTACTAACAAACCCCCGAGCCTGGACACACACAGACACACTCACCTGTCTCTTTCTTCTGCATCACACACACAATAAAACACACACCTTATCCACTGAGTGTCTGCGGGTTGTATTGATTGCTTTGTATTGACTGACATACGGGACTGTCACCATGTACACACATGCTTGTTGACTTTATTTTTAACTGCCTGGCTGAGATTGCACGCTGTCACAGGGAGAAGCTATGCTATGTTGTAAAACCACAAATTGCAATTCCTTTAGGACCAGCATGTGCATGATGCTGGGTGATGTCACAGAAAAACAATAAAGAAGGACTAGAATGGAGTAAAATTTAATCAGATAATCAGATGATATTATTACAATGCTGCAAGGTGTACAGGTGGTCCTCAGTTTAGACGTTCCGTGGTTACGAGCGAGCTTTTGTAAATACATTTTGGTAAGTCAACACAAGACTAAGAATTTGTTACAGTGTGGTGCGCCATGGAATAATAGACTAATAGTCGATGTTTTATAGATGATAGTTCATATTGTACACTCAACCCTTTTTTCATTAGCTGAACTCAAAGATGTCAAACTTTTCCTATGTACACAAAAGGCCTATGTCTCTTAAATGTTGTTCACAAATCTGTCTAAACCTGTTTTAGCAAGCATTCATCATTCATGATTCATAATCGATCCACCTCGCAGGTGCGGCATATCACTATGCTGAAGAGACGGCATGATTTTTGCGCAGGTGTGCCTAAGGTTGGCCACAATAAAAGGTCACTCCAAAATGTGCAGTTTAAATGTATTGGGGATGGTACGGAGGGGTCAGAAAACCAGTCTGTGTCTGCTGTGACCACCATTTACCTCAAATGTCGTGTACACCGATCCAGAGCATCACAAACATGTTCAATGGGTGACATGTCGGGTGAGTATGCTGGCCGTGCAAGTACTGGGATGTTTTCAGCTTCCTTGCAACACTGGGCCGTGCATTATCATGCTGCAACATGAAGTCTTGCTTGTGGATGAATGAGACAACAATGGGTCTCAGGAAATCAATACAGTAAAAGGCACCCGTGTTGTTGATGGAGCGGTCCATGGAGGCAGTGGGGTTACGATATGGACAGGTGCGTATGCTATGGACAACAAACACTGGTGCAGTATATTTCTGGCATTTTGAAGACAGCAAGCATTTTTGGGATGCTCTTGATCGGCGTATACAGTATTTGAGGCAAACGCTGGTCATAGCAGATAATGACTGCACGTTTTGGAGTGGCCTTTTATTGTGGCCAACCTAAGGCACACCTGTGCAATAATCATGCCACACATGAGGTGGACAGACTATGAATCGTAAATGATTTGGACAGATTTATAGACAATATTTGAGAGAGATAGGCTTTTTGCGTACATACCTCTTTGAGTTCAGCTCATGAAAAATGGGAGCAAAACCAAAAGTGCTGCGTTTAGTTTTTTTTTTGGAGTGTAAATTCCAAATCGTTTATTCATGTGGGTGTCTACGGTAAAAACCTGTACAATTCATTTCCGTTTTTGAGGTGGTTTGTAATAACATTTTTAGCAATATATACCAAATTTGAATATACTCTACCAAACTACATTTTTCCCAGCGTGGCCCTCGATCCAAATAATTACCCATCCCTGATCTGAGGTCTTGAGAAATTTGCTGCAGTCTCATGCATGATGGGTGTTTTCTGTTTTTATACCTTTAAAACGCACAGAAAAGAGAGAATGTCTCACATAAGGATTGGGGATGATGGGCAAAATTCCCCAAAAAGTGCAGTTTTCCATTAAGCTATAGGAAAAATATAAAGTAGTTTAGTTCTTTTTACTACAACGGTGATCATTACGCTGTTACAATATTTTGCATCTTTCCCCCAGAACACCATTAGTGTAAATAAATGCTTTACACAATAACGATTGTTTCTCTACGACATGTATATACAGTATGTATGCCTTCCATTAGGAAAAAGGGCACAGTAGAGGCAACAGAGAAAGGCCAACATCAGTCATCAAGCGCTGTGTATCAGTTTTCACATCCCTTGGCACATTCATTATATACACACATCTTCTAAAACATCAATCTTTTATGATTCCAGACCAGCCTTTTCCACAAAAACAAGCATTGACACACACAGAAACAAGCAAATCGATATTAAACTATCTGCGAGTGGCCTGAAGGCAACTGATTTAATTCCATGCAAATGTTGGTGGCATAACCAGAGGCAAGGTTTGATATTTAGAAGTCCATTACGGCAGGGTGGTGATGGGTTAATTCACTGTTTGTAACACCAGCTCCACAGAGGGTTTGGGGCGATGCAGAGAGATAGTGGAAAAGAGAGGGATGCATGATGGAGGAAAATAGAACGAAAATGGAAAGAAATGAATAAGATGTTGGAGTGAGGTGTGTGTGTGTGTGTGTGTGTGTGCAAGGAGGTTTGTTGTGCATGATGATGCCTATATGCTATCAGCAGCCTCAGCTTGCATGTCAGTTTGATTAATGCTGCTTTCCTCCAGCTGACCTGCAAGGTCACTGGAATAGTGGCGACTCGGCCTCTCCCATTCGCTGCTGCACTGAAGGGGGGGTGGGGGGGTGGGGGATCCAAACAGCATGCTCCCCTAGAGGCAATTTTTCTCGTATTTTCTCTCATTTAAAGCCTTTCTCTCATTCTGTATGTCTGTCTGTCTCTCCTTCATCTGCCCTTGCTCACTTCTGCCGATCACATATTACCAGCTCGTCCTCATCCATCTCTTTCTCTGCGCCATCCCTCGCTGTCTAGTCGCCTCTCTAGCCCACTGTCCACCTCTCTAATCTGAAATGCAATCAAAGGCAGCCATAATAAAAAAAAAGTGTTTGAGGATGCGGGAAAGGGAGGATAAGCCTGGAAGGGACCATTAGGTTACCTAGTGAAGGCTTTGATAAACACATACACATTAAACACATCCTTTCTTCCATCTGTCCACAGACGCAAGGAGTGAGTTGTTCTGGACCAATAGACTCTTGGCACAATGGCAAGCTTCCTTCGAATGCTGCTCGTTTTGCCAGACGGTCTTTCTTGGCATGCACCTGGTGAACAAAAACGAAAGCGAGAAAGGAGAAGCGATTGTTTTATGAATGGGAACTATTAATAAGGACTGGCAGAAGACTTTGCAGTTTCCTTGCTGCAAAGATTCTATTACACAGTACATACTACACTGTCAAGGTAATGGTTTAATTTATTTGAACATGCGTACAAGATACATTGGAATACATCACATATTACAATTCACACTTTCACATGTCCAAAAGGAGTAGGAACAAGCAAAACTTATTTTGTCCTACCCCCCATCCCTTTGACATCAACTGCAATACATTTGTTCACTTCCTGTTTTTCAAAAGCACTCTTTGCTGGTTGAAATACATCGGAAAATGATAAGGCCATGTAATCATGTGGTAAAATAGTAGACAAAATTCTTGTCACTGTAATTACTTCATATGACAATTATAATAAATATGTATGAAATAGACATAACAGAACATACAGTAGTTGGATAATGGGTGAGTACTGACAATGTACTCACTGTAGAACAAGTCGTAAGATTTCATGATCAGCACGACAACACAAAGGTTAGTGTAAAAGTGTAAAAATAAGCAAAATGTAAAAAAAGCGTAAAAATAAGTTACCCATTGTACAGTAAAACTTAAACAACAAATTATGCACACTTGTTTACCTAGGAAGTGAATCTCTTCACATGAACAGCTCACATTGCGGGGTACATTCTGTTCTTCTTTTATTGTTATGCATTAGGGATGAGCGAGTACACCACTCTGTATCTGCATCTGCATCTGCATCTGCATCTGCATCTGCATCTGTATCTGTATCTGTATCTGTATCTGTATCTGCTCACACATCTAAATGATCTGTATCTGTATCTGTACTCGGAATGTGCGGATCATAAACCGGAAGTGGGCGTGGTTTAACTGGAAATGGGTGGGTTTTAAATCGGTACATTATTTTAAGTCTGAAATTGACATGGATTGATCAGAAGTTGCTATAGTTATTGTTTATTAATCAGGTATATATGCACTGTGTATGTGCGTAAGTGATCTGTAAGACTCATTAGTTTTTAGCAGAGCTGTCAAAACTAGCGGTTAATTATTATTTAATATTCATATTATTCATTTAAAATCATGCAAATTTTAATTAATCTAACAAATAGGCTGAGCTTACGGAAAAGGATGTTGTATACTGTACAGAATTTATCTAATATTTTGTTGGAAATATTACAATCATTCATTACATGTTCTTGAAAAAAACTGAATAAGAAAAAAACCTTTTTGCAATTGAACCATTGGGAAAATAAAATCAATTACTGTTTTATTTCCCCGAACCATTCAGGCCTAATCAAAGTTGCAGGGTGGAACACTACAGAGAATTTGTCTTGTTCTTGCAAAAACCATTTAGACTAAAACCTTAAACCTTTTGCCGATATGTTCCATTTAGAGTAACAGTAAGTGAGTAACATACATACGTAGCTGTTATGCACACAGGAAGTAGAAAGTGAATACATTGTTGGTTCCTCCTTTGCAGCTATAACAGCTTACACTCTTCGGGGATGAGTTTCTATACGATTTTGGAGTGTTTCTGTGGTAATATTTGTCTTTTCATCCAGGCAATTGACCAAGAAGTATCAGACAACAGTCTATAACCTAATAAACCACATAAAGTATACATTATCACTCTATCAAAAAACTGTTTTTTTCCAATTTAAATGTGGTGGCTGTAGCTGGGACTTGGCTTGGACTTCTGAGGGTTGGATGTTCAAAACCTGCTGTGGACCTATGGTACCAAAATATGGGAAATAGGACACGTTGCTTTATAGTTGCCTTGTGCAAGAACACTGAGCCAAACTGTATTTTGTGCATGCGCATTAGATAAGACTGGTAACATTTCTCATCGTGTATCTGCCAACAAGCGTGAGCATGGGTTGGACTAATGCAACCCCTTTCTGCAACGGCAGCTTCAGTGCCTCTGAGCAAGGCACTCAATTTGTTGTGTTTGCTCACAAGATGGCTACAATGCAGAAGTCAAATTGTGTGCAATGAATGCACTACATGGAAAGCACGCTCATGAAAAAAAATGGCGGTTTTTACTGTGATCTCTGATAAGTACATGTTGTCAGTGGTATTTTCTCGCAAAGTAAAGCGCTGCGTGTGTGCATTTGTGCAAAGAGCTCAGTGGTATAATCATAACCTGGAGAGTAAGCCCTGCTGTGCACAACCTATTTGTCTCACATGCTGTACCTACTATACCCCCGCTTTCTTCCCTTTTCCCCTCTGTCTGTGTTCCCTTTTTGCAGCCATGCCTGACACACGCACCCCCCCCCACCACACACACACACACACACACACACACACTCTTGCATCATGAATCTTTCATGCAGGCAGCTGTATAATCCCTGAGGCGTGCTCCCCACACACACACACGCGCGCACACGCAAACGCCAACCCCCCACACACACACACCTTCATCACCTTACACCATGGTTGCAGAGGGACGGAGGAGAGGGTGGCAGTTGAGAGAAGACAGGAGGGAGGCAGCAGTAAAAGACAAATTGATGGTGTGAAGTAGGACCTCATTAGAAGTTTGTCCCCTTTTTTGGCTGCTGAGGAAAGGAAGAGGCGACAACAATGCAAAAGTTTGCTGTATTCCTCTTGGTCGTGTGGCCTGGAATGGAAAGTCAATTGGCTGCTTTTTTACTATCAACCTAATGGTCTGATGGGAAAACCACTAAACACTTGGTCCCTCCCAAGCAAATCTGCCCTTTCAACTCCCTCAGCTTGTGCATTTATTCATGAAATTGAGCTGTGTAATTTAGGAGCAATGTTATTATCCCATTTATAGTGGCGATTCCAAAGTCGAACACAATCTGTTTGTATTTTCAAAATATTTTTCCCATAACAATGTCTAGAAACTGAATTAATAATTAATCTAGAATCAATCTGTTACCAACTGCACTGGAAACATACAAGTGTAAAAAGAAGTCAACCATTGTACAGTAAAACTTAAACAACAAATTATGCACACTTGTGTACCTGGGAGGTGAATCTCTTCACTTGAACGGCTCACATTGCAGGGTACATTCTGTTCTTCTTTTATTGTTATGCATTAGGGATGAGCGAGTACACCACTCTGTATTTGTATCTGTATCTGTTCACCCATCTAAATGATCTGAATCCGTATCTGTACTCGAAATGAAGTACAGTCCAGGGAAGTGGGCGTGTTTTAACCGGAAATGGGTGTGGCTTAAATCTGTACATTATTTTAAGTCTGAAATTGACATGGATTGATCAGAATTTGCTATATTTATTGTTTAATAATCAGCTATGTGTGTACTGTGTATGTGTGTAAGTGATCTGAAAGACTTACTTGTTTTTAGCAGGGCTGTCAAAACTAGCAGTTAACGGCGGTAGCTAATTTATTAAGTAATTACCTTGAATTTGTTAGCGTATTTAACGCATACGCATCATGATGACAAACAGCGGCACAGTGTAACTCACCACAGAGTCTGTCGCTCCTTTATAACTTTATTATGACACCATATGTGTATTTCCAACTCTAAACAAAATAAATAAACGTCTCTAGTCCATTCATCATTGCAACAACACTTCCTCGTTGTCACTAGACAGACCGCCAGATGCATTCACAAGCACTCCGAACATCACATCAACATCTTTATTATGCGTGTAAGTGTGGTGTAAATTGGGTCACCAACACGGGGCCCGCGAGCACCAGATGTGTGTGGGGTGGGTGACGTATATTGCTGCCGTAAAATAGATACACATGACTAACGTGACTGCCGAAAAATAGGCCGACCTGACGTAGACGTGTTCTGCGCATGCGTAGAACTGATTGTGTTTCCGGGACGAATTACGCAGTGACAGTGCCGCCCTGCGTGTCTCCTGTGTCATCGCTATTTTGCTTGCTTGCTAGCTTGTAAATGAATCTTCAGTTCAAAGGAGGAGGAATGTAGCAATATGTTTTAACAAGAATACAAAAACGCTATAGTACAGTGGAACGGCACCAGGACGAAAAGGCATGGTCACAGGAGAAAAAATATGCGTGAGTGACTAAATAATTTCTTGTGTCCTACCTGTAAGTTGATCATTAAAATTCAAACGAAGGTTTGAACTTCTTTGAGCATGTTTTTTAAAAGACAGAAAAAAGTGTATCAAGTCTATGGTGAGGGGTTTTACAGCCTTAAAACATGTATAATCATTACAAAAAAATGAGGTTGGCTACTTCGCGGATTTCAATTATTGCAGGCTATTTTGGGAACCTATCCCCAAATGACAAATGAGGGAACACTGTATATAAAAAAAAAACACTTTAAAAATTGTACTAAAGACTGTTTTAGGCGACCAGTCCAGGGTGTACCCCGCCTGTCGCCCGAAGTCATCTGCGATAGGCTCCAGCATACCCCCGCGACCCTAATGAGGATAAGCGGCATAGAAAATAGATTAGTTATACATTTTAAAATTTTAAAATTTAACAAGTGTCATATAATGGGAAAAAGTCAGGACAATTCCAAGGTCCCTTCACTGCCAGGGGGCCCAAAAATAGGTAAAATAATAAATAAAATAATAAAATAATAAATAAATAGGTAAAAAAAATAGTTAAAATTAGTAATTAATGAGGGGGGCAAAGTGATTTTTTTTCATGTGACCCAGAATTCCTGGCTGCACCCCTGCTACTGGCTATATGATATGAAAAAAGGAACCATAAAATCACCTCAATTTAGACAAAAACATATTTTACGTACTTTGTGAAGAGAACATTCTGTATATCACTCATGAAGCTTACAGAGGATGCGACACCTTCTTTAAGGAGACTTTGGATGTGAGACTACATTGGTGGAGATCTAGCAGGACTCCCAGGTAAGTGACAGAGCGCTCAGCCAACCTGGTGTCTTCCACTGCTGAGAAAGGCTGGTCATCTCGTCCGATTAATTCAATTATTTTTTGGGTTATTTGCTTAGCCTTCTGGCTCACCATACTCCATCACGTGTTTGTTCTTCAAATGCCGAATTAAAATTAGAGCTTTTTAACATGCTACCCCCGCGAGATAGTTTTTGTGGAATGCGTTGGAAGTTAAGTTCTACACGGCAGACATGATTGTTTTTGTTTTACCATGCTAGCCGCAGGTGATCGGATTTTGTGACTGAAAGGTTTTATCGGCATATGCCAGTCACATGATTTCTCACGGAAATCGTCCGATACTGATCAGTGGCCGATTGATCGGAGCATCCCTAATTATTGTTGTTGGCTTGTTGCAGCGTTTGCCATATTGTACTGAGCAGCCAGGACATAACTGCTTCCTTCACAGCACTAAGTGTTTGTTTTTGCTATAAAAGTTACCTTTCACAATAAAACTGCTTTAACACAGACATGATAGCTTTGTACTTATTGAGTTTATCAACTACACACTTAAAGCTGCTTTTTGCAGTGGTTTTGAGGGCGCTCGCATTCACACAAGCTGCAAAATACTACATCTCGCTGTCTTCCTGGTCTGACCATGAAAGCTAGGGCTCACTAATATACTGTACACACATGCAGCAAGAGGATAACGTTATGTTACAAAAGCAGCGTTTGGAAAAGCGTATGATTTCACTCACTAGTTGGAAGATAGCAATCACCATAGCCTCCGTTTTTAAATCCTTTGGTTCTTGAAGATCTCTTTTGTGAGGTGCACGTGCGACAATCATGCGCATTTGCGCAAGACAGCCGTGACTGACAGCCTGAACACCAGTCATACAGGAATCTTTACAAAGACTAACTTCTAATTGTGACTGAAGTAGATATTTACCAGTAGTTCTTAAATCTGTTGTCTTAAACCGTTTTTGGTAACATACAGTATGTTCGCCGTTTGTGGTGTTCTTACACTTTTTGGTTTTGAAAAATGGAATTTAGAGCCAGTGACATACTGTACAGCAGCTTTAAGTTTTTTCAAATTCAACCTTGATTTCTTCCTTTATTTTTTAATTTTGTAATTTATTGTCAGTCCATCTATTGCTTTAATGAGGTTTTATGAAGATGTTGATACTTAATGAATGTGGAAGAGATCAGATCGAAACACAGCAAAAAAAGTCTTAGGGATAAGATAAGCAACATGTAATTAGTGCAGCTTTAGAATCAGCGCTCTCATTATTATTACAACAAAGGCGATGATATATATATATATACAGTATATATATATATTTTTTTACTTTTATTTTCTCTTTTTATTAATTTATCCAACACCACAGTTGGATAGCCTTGAAGCGGTAGACTCTCAGTGGTGTTTGTCAATCTAAGTTAAAGATAAGAATGAGTTGGAGAATTCAGAATTCACATGGTCAGCACAACTGTGGCTGCTCCTTAATAAGATGCATCCAAGTCAACACAACAGCACACAAACCTTCTCACCCGTCACATGGCTTATTATGCCACCCACCATTGCACCCCGGGCTCCTGATTTACTACGACACTGATTAACAAAGCTGTCCACGGAGAAAAACGCAAGCATGTGTGTGTATATAGACATATGCTAAGTGTGTGACTATATTTGTGGAAGAGTCGGAAATCACTTGTTTGAGGGGCAATGGTGGTCTTAACTATCTGTGCACACACCAGCCAAGAAGCTAATAATGCTAACTTTTGATTAAAAGTGTCAGGGAAGCATTCATCTAATATTATGCTTATTACTGTGATTACCATTTGCAGTGATATACCTACCGCTGCACTACATCGTACAGTGAGCTGATTATAATATTTCAATCTAATTAGTAGCTAAATAAAAGAAAAATTAACAATTGTCACTGCAAATGAAGGACATTGGAAATATCCACATAAAATATACATTTTTTAAATGTCTGTGTTTTGTCAATTTAACCTTTTCAGTGCAAACACTTGTCAATACAAAACACAAAACAGTGTTGTGGCTCTGTAGGTTGAAAATGACCAAAATACAGTGGTGGGAAAAAGTGTTTGCCCCCTTCCTGATTTGTTTTTTTTTTTTTTTGCATGTTTCAGATCATCAAACAAATTTAGATATTAGTCAGTGACAACACAACTGAACAGAAATTGCAGTTTTTAAATGAAACTTTCTATTATTAAGGGAGAAAAATCAAAACCTACCTGGCCCTGTGTGAAAAAGTGATTGCCCCCTAAACCTAATAAGTGGTTGGGCCACCCTGAGCAGCAACAACTGCAATCAACCTTGCAATGAGTCTCTTACAGCGCTGTGGAGGAATTTTGGCACACTCATCTTTGCAGAATTGTTGTAATTCAGCCAAATTAGACGGTTTTCCAGCATGAAGCGCCTTTTTAAGGTCATGCCACAGCATTGCAATAGGATTCAGGTCAGGCCTTTGACTAGGCCACTCCAATGTCTTCATTTTGTTTTTCTTCAGACATGGACTTGGATCATTGTCCTGCTGCAGAACCCAAGTGGGTTTCAGCATGAAGTCACGAACAGATGGCCGGATATTCTCCTTGTGGATTTTTTTAAAAAAAATTCATGGTTCCATTTATCTCAGCGGGCCTTTCGGGTCCTGAAGCAGAAAAACAGCCCCAGACCATCACACTACCACCCTCACATTTTACTGTTCTCTTTCTGAAATGCGGCATTACTTTTACGCCAAATGTAATGGGACACACACCATCCAAAAACTAAAAATTTTGTCTTGTCAGAAACTAGAGTATTTTTCCAAAGGTCTTTACAAAGGATCATCAAGATGTTTTTTAGAAAAAGTCTTAATATCTCTTTGTTCAGCAGTGATTTTCGTCTTGGAACATTTTTGCCCAGTGTTTTTCTTATGGTGGAGTCATATCATAACACTGTCGAGCCAATGATAAGATCCTGTTTGCACCTTTGTTGTACTTGTCATAATTGTTATAATTGTCCAAACAAAGGTACCTTTCGTTGTATCAGGCATTAAAATGAACAAGAAACTGAAGAAACAAGGGTGGTCTAATCATTTTTTCCATGACTGTATTTACTTCCACAGCCAATCTATTCATTAACAGCGCGTTATGTAGTACATGCCGCTGTTTTGCAGGTTAGCATGTAGCTAATGCTGCTTGCTAGCCCTGTATTATTGCGAAACAAACGGGCAGTGTAACAGCGACTCACCAAACCAAGGTAAAAAAAAAGGCGGGTTCTTTTAAGGTGGACTGGCTCTCGGAGAGGCTCCAGAATACCCCCACGACCCTGGTGAGGATCAGCGGCATCGAAAACTGATGCGTGGATGGATGGCTGTTGGAGTATGTGCAAACAGAAGAACAAGAGGTGAAACTGGGTGAGATTTTTTGAATGAGAACGGGCTGCTTTATAAAACATGCTGCAAAGCCAAAGTAGCAAACCAATGTTCTGAGTGAAAAGTGTGGACTGAGTGTGTGGCGTAACTGTGCGTGTTTTACTGCCGTGTGTCACGTTCTCGGTGTGGTTTGGACCCCAATATGCAGAGACGAAGCCACGGAGTGCAAAAGGTAAGGGTACTTTAATTACATAAGCAGGAGAAACAAAAGGCGACAGAGGAAAGGCTCTGTGACAAAAGTGCAAGTACGGGTAAGTAAATTGTTTAAGTTACCGCACTGACTTGGAGACGAGAAGCATGGATAGCAAAGACAATAATAATGAACCAGCGCCGCACATTCGAACGCACTGGCCTTTTATCTGCCATTAATGTTAATTGGCCGCAGGTGCGCGGCCACCAGGCGAGAAGCGGCTGCCTCTTCCTCCCCGGAGAAGGCACAGCCCGCCAAAATAAGAGCGCAGGACAGGGAACACTCGTTCCCGTCCTGCAGAACGTCACACCGTGCTTTTATTTTGATGGCCGAACGTACCGGATACAGGAAGTGTTACACTGAGTTTGCGTTGCTGAAGGGACCGAAACACAAGGCTAATGAGAGTTAATTTGAGTTTTTTTTTACATTTAAACAAAAGTAAACATACACAACAAACACGGCATCAATTTCAAGTAAATTTTCAAGATAAAATAGTGCCAACAACAGGCTGCTTTAAAACAGAAGGTTAAAGTCAAGTAAGGAAATAAAGTTTACCTAATTAACAATACAAATGGTAAACAAGAAAATAAATTGAAAATGAAATGATAAACTAGGGCTTTTCTTCAAGATTCAGATGGTTAATTGTATGAGACCATGGCTTATTTTGTCTGAGGTATAGAATGAAGAAAGCTACATTGTGGAATCTTCATTGCCGTCTGTTCTGCTAATACAAAATATGACTGAATGGAAGTTCTCACTTCTCAGGCTTTGGACAGGTGCGATACTACAGTGTGCACGTCTGGTGCCGCTCACAGAGGTCCAAGGAATGTCGTTTTTGTCTATGCTCAGATACTTGAAAAATTAGCGGGAACATTGGTTGTGTTGTCATTGACTAATATTTACATTTGTTTGATGATCTGAAACATTTCAATGTGACAAACATGCCAAAAAATAAGAAATCAGGAAGGGGACAAACACTTTTTCACACCACTGTATAGTCCACCGGGTATCATCTAATTGTGTATAATACTGTATATCTGCAGTATATACACTATAAACAATGATCAACAAGTAATTAGTTTGTAATAATAACATAATTTCTATAATATATATATATATATATATATATATATATATATATATATATATATATATATATATATATATCATATAATAATTATATTATTATATATATAGTAAACTGTATATATATATATATATATATATATATATATATATATATCATATAATAATATATATATATAATAATAACAACAATTTTCTGCGATTTGATTGATTTGCATTCTTCTTACACTAACGCTGACTAACCATAATTGACCTCAAGTGGCCAAAGTGCATAGAATGCAGTTCCCATGCGGTCCAGACCGTCTATGCTCCAAGGAGACGGTTGCATTGCTGTGCAGACAGCCACTGTCATTATGCATACTGCATTTTGTTCTGTATAGTACTTGTGCAAATCACTCATGTGTATTTTATCCAAGCCAAGGGTGAGTTTGAGCGTACCCTGAATGCATAGTGTGCTTTGCAGGGGCCAATAGGTTTAGGGTTTCCCTCCTCCCAGTGTCTTGCCCTCACTCCACTTACTGCTCTCTGACAGTGTCGGCTACATTTCATCACACACTCTGTGTCTGAGCGCCACCTACCAAATACAATTAAGGTGAGTTATGACCACTCCGAGGAAGGAGCAGGAATGGTGGGATGCGCTATGCTTGTGTGTGTGGGTGAATATGTGTGTTAATAATGCGTACATGAGGAGAGTGACAATGCATCACTTGGGCATAGCAAGTACAAGCACCACATGAGGGTAGCCACACAAGCATGCACATGGCAAGAGTCAGAGCAGACACGCTCCCTTCCTTGGTGGAACGAAGTGGAGAGGACACGGGAAGGCGCTGGGCAGGAGATTAAAGGGGGGCTGTGGGTGGTGGAGGGTACAGTCCCAATTTCACGCCTGTGTTCATTTCTGCCTCTTCCAGCTGCACGCTCCTCTCTGCTCTCTGCATCTCTTCCTCCCAACCCCCAACTGTTCTTTATGCCCTACACACACACACACACACACACACACACACACACCTCCACAACCTTACACCTCCACATGGATCGTCTCCTCCCTTCCTCCATCCAGCTGATATCTGACAGGGTAAGGGAAAAGGTGATCTGTCTTCCAATAACAAGTTAGAGAACATTATAAAATGAGCCAGAGTTGCCTTGTTTGGAGGAAAAATAGGTGGATACCTAGAAGCAACATGCAGGACAAGTTGGCAGGCATGCTCAAAAAAATTAACAATATCCAATCATTTCTGTCAGTGTAAATGACGATTAAAAACATCTCTGTCCACATTAAAATGCAATTGCACACTGTCCAGCGTATGCCAAAGCAACAGCCAATAAGAAGTCGAAAGAAATTAATTTCAGGAATAGGCACAATGAGAATAGTAAAGCATTTTATATGTCATCTAGGAGGAGCTCTTCACGATAGCAGTAGAAAATTGGGCGGAAACCATAGAAGAAGAAATGAAAGGAGAAGACAAAATAAACAAATGCCGTGTGTCATTAGGCAGTCCGTACCAGAATCGGTATGGATCGGTTCTATGCATGTGTGAAACCTACGTCACTTCCTCCTTTCTCAAATTTTTACAACAGACAACAGAGTTACGACGAGCGTGACAGGCTTGTCCTTATTAGGGTCACGAGTAAGCTGGAGCCTATCCCAGCTGAATGCAGCAAAATAAAAACTATGAAATTATTGTAATGGAATCAAAAATTGTCATGGAATGAAAATAAAAACGATAAAAGGGTTATTGAGATCATAGATGTATATCACTGATGTATATCAGTAATTTACCATTCCAGACTGGTAAAATTCCAAACAAAATGAAAACAGCTAAAGGCAAGGCAAGGCAAGTTTATTCATAGAGCACAACTGATACACAGCTGCACGGTGGTCTAGTGGTTAGCATGTTGGCCAACACAGTCACAGTCTGGAGATCGGGAAGACCTGGGTTAAATTCTTCTTGTGTGTGCGTGGGTTTTCTCCGGGTACTCCGGTTTCCTCCCACATTCCAAAAACATGCATGTTAGGTTAATTGGCGACTCTAAATTGTCCATAGGTATGAATGTGAGTGTGAATGGTTGTTTGTCTATATGTGCCCTGCCATTGGCGAGGGTGTACCCCGCCTGTCGCCCGAAGTCAGCTGGGATGAGGAGAAGCGGTATAGAAATTCCATCAATTCCATCCATCCATGAATTGATACACAAGGTAATTCAAAGTGCTTTACAGAAAAGAAGGCTAAAATCACTTCATAAAATCATTCCCTAAAAACATAAAATCATTCTAAAATCATTCCATAAAACAAAAAAGATTAACAATGAAGAGATGAACAGTTGAACAGCAGATCAACAGTTGAATAGAAGTCTTTTCAGCTTGCATTTGAACATTGCCAAAGTTGAGGATTGTCGCACATCTTTTGGCGGCATAAAACTAAAAACTGAAAGTAGTTCCAATTATCAAAAACAAACAAACAAAAAACAAACATAAATTTACAAACAACCGACCAGTTTTCCTTATTACCACAATTTTCTAAAATGATCGAGAAGCTACTCACTATCAGGTTGGACAGGTTATTAATACAAAAGAATTACTCGCAGATAGCCAATACGGATACAGAGTTAACATTTCAACCTTCATGGCACTCAAAATTACTGAGGAAATTACCAACGCTATAAACCACAGAAAGTGTGCACCTGCAGTATTTATGGATCTGACAAAAGCTTTCAATACAATTAATCACAACATCCTAGTTACAAAATTAGAAAGATACGGAATCATGGGGTTACTTTTGAATTGGGTCAAAAGCTACTTAGCTAACAGGAAACAATATGTGAAGCTAGGAGAATACACATCTGCAAGTTTAAATATTATGTGGTATGTGGTGATTTAGTAAATTTTCAAACAGCTAAAATTATGCATAAAGCAAACAATAACCTGCGACCCAAAAATGTCATACAATACTTTTCTACAAGAGAGGAGAAATATGATCTCAGGGAAAAACTAAACTTAAAACACTTACATGTGAGAACAACGCTAAAAACCCACAGCATTTCAGTATGTGGAATTCAATTACGGAACGGATTGAGTAAGGAACTCAAACAAAGCACCAAATTAGTGATTTGAAGACACAATACAAGCAGTTGATGTTTGCAAAATACACGAAAGAAGAGACTTGAACTTGTTCTGTTATGTCTAGTTGAATTTATTATTATTTATTTATTATTATACTGCTTATTATATATGATTATTATTTATTATGATTGTGGAAAAACCTTGACTATTATATTACTACATTGTTACATTACCTTATAACTTTTCTTTGTATTAAAAAGACCACATATGAAATACAGGAAGTGAATAAATGTATTGCGATTGCTGTGAAACGGACGTGGGGTAGGATTAAATAAGCTTTGCTTCTTCCTACTCCTTTTGGACATGTTGAACTGTGAATTGTACTACGTGATGTATTCCATTGTAAATTGTATGCATGTTCAAATAAAATTAAACCATTACCATTTATTTTGGTTCACCCTATCACCATATCAAGATATTATCATTATCGTGAGCCATGCATTGTGTATAGTACTATATCGTGAGGTACCCTGAGATTCCCAGCCCTACTCCCAATACTTGATGCGGCCCAACCTCACCCAGACCCTACCTCCAGCGGCCCCCAGGTACAAAAAATTGAGTTTGAGACCCCTGTCCTAGATAGAGTCGAACTAAAACAGTTTTCATGCTCTCTCTTCACACGATGCAGTACAGTACATGAGATGGGAAAAAAAAGGAAAGTGACTTATGATTTACCTTTATAAAATAACATTTGTTTAATGTAAGTGTGTGTGTGTGTGTGTGTGGTGGTCTTAACGACCTCATCACTACTGAAGCAAGCTTCCTGATTAAACATTAATTATACAACAATAGCAGCCACAAATAGAATGCGGTGATGCCGGGCTGACATATTGCCACCTGGGCTAATGTCAACACAGCATTATTACCGTGGCCGCCTGCTGTGGCGATGGCTATCTAAACAGGTATAAACATCAGCTCCAGCATATTGGGGCACAGTTTCTATACAACTAAAAAATATGTCTGTGTCTCTGTCTTTCTATTGGTAAACAGCAGCAACCAGCACACAAGCAGTGAGCCTTCTCCCCCGTGTTAATTGATAAAGGTGAGAGGGTTTACACAAGCAGACATCCAGCAAGGAATTTTGTTTATGTAGTCGGAGTGTATTTTATGGTGGTGCTCCAGCAAGGACAATGGCTACGCGAGTGCTGCCTTTGTTTGTGCGTCACGCATAGACAGAAGATGGTCGCAAATGCTCAAAAAACACAGATGGATACACAGAGTAACACAAAAAGCCATTGTATTGGAAAAAGAAGGGTAATAGAGAGGTGCAAATGTCTGTGTGTGGGCGGAGGCACCTAGGCGGTAAATTAATACACAAACTTAATATAATATCATATGGGAACTATTATAAATACTTGATACTATTATAAATACTTGCATGATTCAATAAAGGGAAATATTTCACAGTTTAATGCTGTATTATAGTATTACTAAATGATCTGGTAGACCGGGGTGGGATGGTGGTGGGGAAGGGGTGACTGGCTTTCTTACATTTTTTTTATTTTATCATTTATCATTATCATGATAATCAACCTATTTGGTCCATTTCTTTCATCCCCAAGTTAGGGGAATTTTCACAAAGAAGGAACATAATACATTAGGGAGGGATCAGAGTAAAATGGCACATTATGAATAGTGGGCCATTAGCAAGGAATGTGAGATTATTGACCGCTATGTATCTGGAGAACAATCTCAGTTAAGTTAATAACTTGCAATTAATCATAGGTCTCATCACAAATGATGGGGCGTAACACACTGCTGTGAGAGCCGGCCTCATAATCTGCTGTCCATACGTCTGGAGGAAGAGGAATGGAAGAAGACTGGGAAAGAGGAATAAGATGGGATGGTGGCGATCGTTTTTAACAGCCAGACATTTATAAAAGATCAAGAATCTCTTAGTACTAGTTGCCATCGCATTTTTAGTGATTGCAAATAAACAAATACAGAGCAGCTCTCTTCCAGAGTAAGTTGCTTGTTTTACAAAACAGAACTCCTACTACTAAAAACATCCAACAACCAAAAATCTGAGGTGAAGTTTAAAGAGCTTTGAGAATACAGTGGAAACACCAAAGTCAAATTTTCCGGAGGTCGCCCAACATCCCTAAGTTTATCCCTATCCTAACTTTCGATTGTGTATACAGTTGTCCCTCGCTCCAACGCGGTTCAAGCATCGCTCCGTCACTCTATCGTGTTTTTAAAAAAATGAACTAATTAACAAATAATTGCTGTTTTGTGATTGATTACGGCCTATTATTAGTCCAAAAAGTACATATTTAGGCAAATGTTACGCAACCTTGGCCTAAATTAAGCATTTTCAAGCAGAAAATTACAAATACAGTTTAAAGGGGCAGCTCTGATTTTTTTACGTCAAGTTGTATGACATCCCCATCAGCAGTGTAGTGCATGACTTGCCCCCCACGTTGCCCCGTGAGCCGAGTTCTGGTCGGATTTCGGTGATGAGGAACGTTATTCCGGTTAGTTGGTGGGGCTACTTTAGTAAAGAGTTTGGTTTCTCAAAACAATATGCGTTCAAAAGAGTAATCCATTTGCATCACAAAAACGCCTCCTCCAAAAAAATCAGACCTCTCATTTGCTTGGCGCTTTTTCCTATGGGTGTCACGATTTGTTTTAATAACAATTAGATTCGTATCACGATTCATGGTTGCCGATATGATCAAGAACGATATTGGTTCATTTAGAATGCTACAATGATACAAACGATTCAGTAACTTTAAATCGCTTCAGCCAAAAATTTTAGACAAAAATTCAACCAGTGTGACTGAAATGAATACCTGTATACTGCACAGGGCAGGTGACGTTTCCTAGATTCCTGTTGTTTTTGTAAGGGAATCAGGTATAAATTAATTATGGATATAAACAAACAAATTAACAATTATAGTTTTGGCCTAGTCTCTGCCTAAGCATGCTGGCAAGACCTGAGGCTTCTGCAAAGGTGACGTGACCTAGCGCTGCTGCTGCCGCTGGAACACCGCAGGTGGTGCCTGGACGGTCAGCGTTGTGTGAAATCCCATGGCGCCTTAGTAGTTGGGTGGAGAGATTTGTGGTTGCCGTGGTATTTCAGCGACTTATTTGGAACATCTCCTTCTTTACAAAAGCCAAAGTGTATCCACAAACTGGACCGCAATTGTGGCTTAATTATTTCTCGATCACCAGCTTATCCTCCACCATCCGCCACGCTGCGTGTCGTTGTCTGATGGAGCGTGGCGGTGACGCAGACACAGACAGGCAGACTAATTCGAGCAGTGTTTAACATCTCTTTATCATGAAAAGTGCTAAAAACACACATCCATATAAAGCCTGCTGTGCTTAAATCCAATGCTTTATTTACTACTATCGATGCAATCGATTGATTACTTTTTTAAACGATTTTTAATCGATGCATATTTTCCGTACTGGAAACTTGCACAGACACAGACTGATGTAGTTGAATCATAGGAATATAAATCGATACATCAATGTAGTCGATGAATCGTTACACCCCTACTATTTTCTCTCTGTTGTTGTCACTGCACGCTACCCCTTATCCATTGTTGTGTATGTGTTCCACAGTGTTTACATGCGCAGATGAAGATCATCCGCTGTGGAAGGCTATTATAGAATGCATAGACCGGGGGTCACCAACGTTTTTCCTTGTGAGAGCTACTTTTACAAAATGAAAATGGCCAAGAGCTACTCATTTTTGTAACATTTATTTTCAGAGCTTATTTTAAACCCAAACAAAGCGAATATGCTTGTTTTACCAGAACATGAACAAAATGCTGGTATCCACAACTCACATTTTGTATTTCAGAATACATTTCTTTCTACTGTTCTTTCATTATTAACTGAAAACCTGAATGAAAAGCAGGCTTGCGGGCACCTCATGTGGTCGTGGGGGGCTACCTGGTGCCCGTGGGCACCACGTTGGTGACCTCTGGAATAGACTATCATAGCCACACAAATTATCGGTCGCTTTTCTGAGACTGTTGCTGTGTATGTGCACGCGCAATAGACATGTACATGTGTAACCCGCCCTGTTTCGCACCTGTCCGCACCGGGACCCAAACACAGAACCTTCGTAATGGGAGGCGAGGGCGCTGACCACGCAATTAAAAGCCCGGACTGTCGGCTGCGTGTTCAGCGCAGCTCTTGAGGCAGAGGTAGTGAGGTTTACCAACGTACACTTGCACAGCCTCACAGGCTGGCATCCGTTACACATGAACACCAGACAGTGGTGACAGCAATCATTTTATTTTTACATAGTTTAACTTTGAATTGTGACAAATATAGACATTTATTTGTTCAGTGTGCTCTTTTAACACACTCCTGGTAACATATGTTAGCCAGTGGTGTTCTTCTGACATTACATTGGGTTAAATAAAAGTGTAATTAGGGACTGAAGACGGACAGCACCTTAAAGAGAAGAAAAGCGACTCTGGTGTCAGGGAGTGTCAGGGAGTGAAGTTTACCAACGTACTTCTGCACAGCCACGATGGCTGACACCTGTTAGACTTGCAAGACAATTACAAATATTGTTACTGAAAACATTGCCTTATCAGTTAAAAGGTTTTATAAGACCCGTACACAAGTATTTAATGCTCAATTTTGATCAACACAACATAGGCTAAGTTCAGTGTGGTTGTAGTGTGTATGAATCAGCTCTGTACAACTGCAATGCATAATACAGTTGTAAATATTTTGGTTACATCAAGGGTTTTGTAAGTGCGGCAAAGTAATTCTCCTCTCAGAGAAAATTATACAGCTCGGGCTTCTTCTGCGGCCCCAAAATATTATTGTATTTGAGGGGTTTTCTGCTGTTTCACTGTAAGAATTAAAATAGTCTCCTTTTTCCTTTAAATGTTACTGATTTGAAAAATCTGTTTCTTTAAAAACCCCTGGTTTACATCATTCACTATGATACAATACACCACTGCAAACTATAACCAAGACATAACACACTGGTAAATTAATATGTCCCTGACAGTGTCAATCAACAGTGAGCATTATCTTTGTATAGGCACTCTTGTATTGGACCAGGTGTATTTATTCAAGTGTCCAGGACTTGGACATGTTCACTCTTTTACATCATCTTCAGAAATTTTCAGCTCAGCCATTTCCATTCACTCAACACACAAACTGTAAATTACCCTAAGGGTTAGAAGCCCCCAAAAAACTACTTCCCCACAGTCACGTCAAAGAATACTTTGGAAAAAGGCGACTTGGGCATTCAAAGAGAAACCTGCTTATTGTCATCAAGGTTTGAAGAACTCACTGGCCGAGAAAATTGGAGCGTTTTAGAGAGACTTTTATTGCCCGGGCTGTGCCTCCTAATGGAGCTTAGCTGATGGATTTCACGCAAAATGGTACTCACAATCAGAATGTAACAACACATAACTGCCTACTGCTGAGAAGCCCATTCCCATTCCATAAAACAAATGCATGCATCTGTGCAACCAATAGAGTTGAACTGTATTGATTTGTTGACTTTATTTAGAGGCAGGGGGCGCCAATGAATGAAGAGATGTGTGGCTGCTGCTGATGACGATAAGCTAAACAATATAAAGACACCACTTGTCTCCAAACATCCCATCAGCCTGGTTTATGGAATATCTTGATAAGTTATTTATAGTCATATACAGTGGAATCTTGGTTTTTAACAAAAAATATTTCTAAAATAGGTCTCTGTTTTTGTATACTATCTCAGTTGTTGTTACAGCCAAATTGTGTGCTAACCAAGCTAGTCTGCGGAATAAAGTGGCCAAGGTGGTTGTTCGGTCATTTTGGATCAAAGTAAAAAGAACTATCCAGAACGTTCCACCATGGCATTGATGATTGCTATTCCTGTCCAATAATTTGTGCGAGACTGGAGTTTCAGTGCTGACCCCCACCAAAAAACAATGGATAGTAAAAACATGCTACACCTAGCCTCTCTGGGCTCTAAGTTATGGCATTGTCCCTTGAGAAGTTACACTGTCGTAAAAAATGCTGATATGTGACGGGTGTACTCATCAAACATCTAGCCCTCTTTCAAGGATACCATGTTCTAATTTCCAAGAGATTATACAAAATCGCAGATATTGGAGTGATATGTACTATATGGCCCAGACAGACACCACAAAGAGGATAAGGAACTGTAATCTGATATCAAATAGAAACTTAATCCATCGCTCTGTGACAGGAAAAGAAACCAGGGGGACAAAGAGGTAGAGGGTGAGGGTGGGCGGAGGGGCAGGAGCAAGACAAGCAATGGAAAAATTCACTTCCACACTTGGCTGATCTAGGAAATCCTGCAATCTTGCAGCAGCCAAAGAGCAAAAGCAGATGAGCCATGTCTCTTTTCATCTCACACTTGCTATCCATCTTCCTCTCTCCCTTATTCTCCTCACGAGTTCGTCGTCTTCTAGTCTCCCCTCTTTATTCTCTACCACCTTATTCATGACATTTTTTTTCTTACCATTTGCCACCATGCTGACCCTTATGTCCGGCCCTTCTTGACATGTGCTCCAGCCCCAGTACACTAACTCCACACCGCCAGGTAGGCTATACTTGACAGATGACCAGTACTCTACATTGGGATGCATGCAGTGGACTGGAAAGAAGAACATGAATTCAATTTAATCTATTGAGATCCAAGATACGAGCTAAATCAAAAACCGTGCCTTTACAGAAATACTCTTGCCTAGTTTTGATTGACACTGCCAGAGAGTTGCTATATACAGTATGTTTATTATTGGGTTGGGTTTTATTGATAGTTGGGTTGATCATTTGTCAGGTAAGGTTTACTTGCTGGTTGGGCTGGGTTTGACTATTGTTGGGTTCACTTTGCTCACTGGTTGGGTTGGTGGGTGAAATCCTTGGCTAAATTGGGTTTGATGGCGAGTTGGGTAGGGTTTAAATTGATAGTTGGGTTGGTTTAATCACTGGTTCCATTGGGTTTGATTGTTAGTTTGACTGTAAGTCTGGTTTAATTACTGTTTGGCTTGTGTTAGGTATGATTGCTTGTTGGGTTGGGTTTCATTGCTTGCTGGGTTAAGCTTGATCAATGATTGGGTTTGATCGCTAGTTGGGTAGAGTTTTATTGCTAATTAGATTTAGTTTAGCCACTGGTTTTGTTGGCCTACATATGATTGCTGGTTGGTTTGGGTTTGATTGCTAGTCGAGTTGGGTTGGATTGTGGGTTGCATTGGGTTTGATAGCTAGTTGGGTTGGGTTAAAACTGCTTGTTTGTTTAATTGGTGTTTAGGTCGGGTTTGATCACTATCTGGGTTGGGTTTACTCACTGGTTGGGTTGGACTTAATCGGTTCTTCTTTGATAGCAGGTTGGTTTATAATGTTTATATTATCTATGTTTATATTACTGCTGTGTTGCCATCTAATAGGACTGGAGTGGAAGAGTATCTCCCAGGAAGTGATCATTTTCACGTGAGGCGGGCATGTTCAGCATTAACTGGTGGAGGTACAGTATGCGCTCTGCTGGGTACCTTTGTAGTTACAGTATCACTGCAAAAGCAGAATTTGAGATTTGGATCTCATGACATTGTACAGGTGTATCTAAATGTGTTGCATGTTATTAAGTCAGGCTTTATGCTGCAAAGCATGTGTTTGTGTGTGCTCTGACTGTACGTCTCGCGAGTCATAGAAACAACTCTCCACAATGATAACTGAATGAGAGTGTCACACATTACAAAACAGGTCAAGTATGGATGAGCATGTACATTGTGTAATGGCTTAAACGGCCCACAACAAGGACAAATTGAGACGCTCTACTAAAGTAATTACATCTTCTAATAAAGCCGTAATTGTGTTTCATTATGGTGAGAGACGCCATCTATTTGCATCATCTTTTATTCGCTTGCTCGTCGAGCGGCGCCTGCTCGCTAACCTCTGACTGGCTCAAACAATGCTCATTATGCTTACGGCAGCGATCACGCGTGCACACAAATACGGGGCGACTGAATGGTGCGCGCACACCCATTTGCATAGACAAAGAGGCGAGGAAAGCCTCTGGCATCGCAGTGCCAATCTCTCCATTGAGAACCTGTAATTATAGACCCTGCAAGATAAATCAATTAACGCCAACATATAGCTTTTAATTTAATCTGGAGCTAATTAAAGTGAGGGGACACAAGAGGGAGGAAGGAGGAGGAGGTGGTGAGGTAAGACTGAAAGGGAAGTGTGTGCATTTAGGTAGAGGTGGGGGTGTGTGCTAGGGGATCGTCTCAGTCCCTGGTTTCATTCGAGCACAGTGGAGATGATTGAAATGAATTCCGCTGGTGTTCCGGGTTCAGGGATCGTTGGTGTTGGCTCAACATGATAAAACATCACCTGGAGCAGTCCGACTAACAGGTGACACTTTAATTGAAATAATTGAGGTGGGTCCTGAGGGGGAGAGGAACAAGGCCGACATAATCTAAACCTTCTTAACACTGCCTTTGTCATTTCTTCACAACCAAAATGGATGCATTTTTAACAGATATTAAGGCAGGATATGTGTTCCCAAGCATATCTCATACATCCCCTCCATAATCACAAACTGTGATATCCCCTGCTTGTGGTATTAGTTCCTGCCCATGGCGGAAATTGCAGTGTTCTTCAATTTAGCATCTGTGCGTTTACAAGGTGTTGTTCCAGCCGCCATGATTATCTGTTTTGTCAGCTCCGCCCCTCTTCATCTGATGCAGCGTGACCCATGGATTAACTGGTTTGTTTGACTTTCTTATGCAACACATACTCCAAATAGGGAACAGACGAACCACAAACGGTATTGGCCAGGTTTAGAGAACATAATATACAATATTTCAATGTTCAGGAATAAATTCACCCTAAAGTTACTGGCTTCTGTACTACCTCCAGTGAATTTACCTTTTGCTGGTTATCCCTGACAATATTGTAGTTCATCCCAGTCATTCTTGAACTGAAAAGAGCCTTCGCCAAACTATTGCCACAAAGCTGGAAGCATTTAATTGTCCAAAGGTCTTGCAAAAATAAAGAATGAAGGTTCAGACAGAACTAGTCAATCCTTGATTAATTAATTAATTGACTTTTGCTCATATGGTATATCATCTGTAGATGTAACTACTTACTTTTAGTTCTAAAAGAAATGTAGACTAAAAAACACATGCATGTTTAAGGCAGCAAGCAAAAGTAAAATAAAAGAAAGGATATTGAACTAGAGTGGATGGTGACAGTTCCAGCATGTCTGCTTCCTCATTACTCGACTCCGAGATACACAGAGAGCGTACCCTAAAAAACACAAATGTGCTGAAACATGTTTCAACCACTCTACTTGATCCTTCATCCTCCCTCCGGGTTGTCTGCCTTCACATTTGGCACAACTTCACTGGCTGGCTGGCATCAATGCCTGGCACATCATTAGGAGCGAGAAAAGTGAGGAATTCTATGAGGTTGGGAGCAGACTATTTTGTCACTGATTAAGACTAACGTTTGACACTTTTTTTAAATGTTTTTTTTAACCTAATTTGACTATTCAATTCATCCCTGTAACACACAATAATGCACACTTATGTGACAGCAAGCAGCATGTGAAGTTGTGAGGAAAAAAAACATAGTGTTAAAAAAAAATCCAAACCTAAGTTATAAATGTGAAGGATTTGATTTTCTAATCAAAATACCAAGTATGAATTTGACCAAAGCATCAAGAGGAAAAAAAGTCTCAAAAAAGAAAATGTTTTTTCAGCAACTAATGTTAAATACAGCACAGTGGTACCGCGGTAATTCATTTGTTCCAAAAGGGGGTGCATTCTTAGCAAATGTGCAAAGGACACATCGCTGCTGTGACACGCACATGAAGCATCAAGTCAGTCCGAGGCTCTGTCACCAATTAGAAAATAAAATCTCAGTCTCCAGCCAAATTTTTGTCCCAGTCCACCCCTTTTCTGCTGTACTAAATTCTTATGAGAACATACTAACTGACTATACAGTATACAGTATATACACATAAATATACAAGGGCTGTCAAGGTTAACACGGTAATAACAAGTTAGCAGAAATTCCCTTTAATGCCACAATTTCTTTTGACACGTGATTAACGTGCGCACGTTATGTTTGACCCTCGGCCCACACACACGCACTTTGATAAAACGTAGTGGCTCCGCAGCCACAAGCGGGAACAAGCACTGAGCAGAAATGGACAAAGAAAAGGGCATCCTGAATGGCAAGCCTAGCCTCAAAGCCCCAGCAGATGGCTCTCCCGACAAGACCAAAGCCACTTGCATCCACTGTCGCCACAACCCGAACTGTCACCGGAGCACATTGAATCCCAAAGCGCCGGAGCACTGCTAGTATTTTTCGTCATTTATACAGTGGTACCCTTGGCATACGACTGTCCCAACTAACGAGTGCTTTTTAGATTCGAGCCGTCTCTCGGCTGATTTTTTTGCTTTTAACTGCGATCTAAAATTTGTGTACGACCTGTTAGTTACCAGCAGGCTAAAGACAGCTATTTGGAGGGGTTGTGTCACCTTAGTATGTGGGGACAAAGGCAGAAGTGAGCGAGCACACACACAGCGCTCAATGAGATGGCAGTAAAGGCTCGTGAGGGAATTTATTAGCAATTAATTAGCATTTTTGCTTGAATTGCTGTGTTTGACAAAGATGACAGAATCAAAGTTGCATGTTGCAAGACCTGCAGTGTCACACTTACAAGCTGCTGAAGTCGCCAAACCAAGAAAAGTGTGATAAAGTGTGTGTAAAAGAGTGTTTGCATGTGTGTGTGTGTGTTTAAGTCTCTGTAAAAGAGTGTTTGGAAGTGAAGTACACAATATAGGCTGGCTGCACTACAGTATGCGGGTGCAGTCTTAGTTCTGTAAACTACTGACTGTTCTTGAACAATTTTTTTGTCAGTTGTCAATATTTATTTTTCGAACACCCTGTTTTCATTTGACTTAGTTGGTGGGTGATTTTCCAAACCTGTATTTGTAATTTTAGTCACAATTATATTTTGTTAGAGTTAGAGTTTGATATTGATACTTGATATCGATGCTGATATTTGAGTGATGGACAGTTTACCAATACTACTACTTGTTGTTGTTGTACATTGTGTTTGTTTTTTATACACTGAGGTCCATTTTGTGTTGAGCTGTTTATAAAAACAGAATGTTTAATAAACAAAAATGTGCAAAAAGCAAACATATTATCCAGTCCTGTGTTGATAGGTGTATTAAAAACTTTAAAATTATCTTTAAAAGGTACACTCATTACAGATAAAAGTTCTGTGATTAATTGCGGTCACAATTATTGGTCACGATTAAATATTTTAATCGATTGACAGCCCTAATACATACATATTATATATACTATATATATGATTGCTTGATAGAGAGACAGACAGATACATTATTGATCTCCAAGAGAAATAATTCACATTTCCAGCAGCTCTGCATAACACACTAAAGTATGTAATATATGTAATACACTAATTATCTACTCAGAGATGGGTGGAGTAGCCAACAAAACAACCATACTCATTTAAGAGTATTGTTACTTTCGAACAATTTTACTCAAGAAAAAGTTATGTGATGTTACACATTTCGGTATCTGTATTGGTTGATATCGGAATCGGAAATTGAGAGTTGGACAATATCGGCATATCAGTTACCGGCAAAAAAGCCAATATCGGACATTTCTTATATATACGTATATATATATATATATATATATATATATATATATATATATATATATACATATTGACTGTATTTATTTAAATTCATTTTCAATTGTCACAGACACAAAAATTTGTTAAAAAATGTGTATGTATGTGCACACACGCACATGCACGCACCAACACACACACAAAAGTAACACAGCCATGGAAAGGAATGGAGAAGCAAATAAAGAGAAGAAAGAATGATCAGCAGCACAGAGAAATCCAAGATAAAAAGGATTCCATACCATCTGTCCATGGGAACATAGTGTACCTCTAGCCAACACTGTTCTCATCTTGAAACGTCTATTCTATTTAATTGCTCTCTATATCAAAAGCCATATGGACACAAGGTACTGAAGGAAGATACGTATGTCTTCATAGGGCACGTCACCATTGTGGAAAAACCTTTACTGCCCTGGGGGATCGTAAAATGCTCATTAATTCCTTAAATTAGCTTAAATGCCCTTATTGCAGGCCACCTTCATGATTTTTTGGTGCTTATTATCTATTCCCTTAGTGGGCTGCTTAGGGTCCTGTCAGGTCAAAGGATTGCTGTGCACGTGTGTGTTTTAGAGATGCAGAGGCACACCACCAAACAGCCCCCCCGTCTCATTCTGCCATGCATAGACAGGTGGGCCTATTGCCGTTGCCTTGGTGATGCTCACTGGCAGTTGATATGAAAAAAAAAGGGGGGGGAGTGGCGGCACACAAAAAATGTCAATTAATACATGCTGATGACACTGCATGGAGATGTGTGCAACAGAAAGAACAGAGGACAGGAGTTGGAAGAGGCAGTTAGTCCCAGAGGCGGCAAAAACACATTAAAAAAAGACAAAAAGGATCGAGAGATGTGTCCAAGAAAAGAGATGGACAAAGATAGCACAAGGTTATATTACTGGGGGAGGTGGTGTGAGGAGCCATGGTATTACCGCCCAAGATGAGAACCGAGCACCAAGGTGCTGACAGAGAATATCGCCCCACGTCCATTATAACACCATTTTTCTGAAGCTGCTTGTGTTCATTCCTCTTCCTCTTCTGTCTCCCTCTTCCTCACTATAGCTCAATCCTACCCAAGCCCGCCCCTCCTGCAACCTTGAGCTCCAGCCTCTACCTCTAACTGGCAATTTGATTAAGTCAGAGAGATTAGGTGGCACTGGAGAGCATGGAAGACCAAAGAGGGAGAAGACAAGAGACGGAGTCAGAGCCATTCTAGTCTAATCACAGTATTGATCTGTTAAGTCATGTGGGCAGTGTAGATTATGGGATGGAGCTTGGGTGCATCATGGGATTCAGAGTCAAAGATAAGGGGTGTGACTGTTTTTAACTGAAGACGGATAAAAATGATGTTCATTTACATGCTAACGGCATCTTGCAGCCTGAAAACTGCTTTCAAAATGGAGGTTTTTGAACACGTTGTTGCTGAAAAATGGAAGACCTGTGTGTTTAATGCATGCGACAGTAACAGTAATGGAGCAACACAGTGCTGTGAGTAGTGTTCATGCTTATCACACTTCTCCAACAAAGTGGCCATTGAGTGCACCCTGCACATTTCAGCAACCATTTGTAGTACAGTGTATCTTCTCAAGCGACAATACTTTAGAAATGAAACTTGAATGTACTTTAGTAGTAGTAGACAGTGTACAGCCTGTATAGCAATATAGATTTACAGTCATCCCTCGCAATATGGCGGTTTGGTTATTGCTCCCTCACTATATCAGTTTTTTTCAGAAAGTAATTAATAAATGATCGCTGTTTCCTTGGTAGACTGACGGAAACGTGGCTGCCGATTTCCACCTACGGCCTCTCCGACCACCACCAAAAGTTAATTCCCATTCATACACTGGTGTGGGCAGCACTAGAGGCAAGGTGGGGGAAGTGTCTTGCCGAGGGACACAACAACAGTGACTGGGTGGAGGGAGCGAGGATCAAACCGCCAACCTTCTGACGACGTGCTCTACCTCTTGAGCCACTATCACCCGCATATACAAGTGTTATGTAGTACTCTGTTCACAAGGCAGCAAAAATGACACAAAACATTGATGAGACATTACCTTACATGACATTACCTTAACACTGCATAAAGTCATGACGTCAGCCATGGCATGTCCGACATGATAGAGTGGGAAAAAAAAGCTATCCTCTTTATTCCATGTGGAATCAGTCAAGTTTTGGCTTCTTAAGTTTAAAAGAAATACATTTGAACCTAACCGTTTAGCTCGCTAGCTTGCTAGCTAACAGCCGTCTTGAGTCCCTGCAGCATGAGAGTTGAGCAATGTATTGTAAACGAAGAATAATAGGAGTGTAAAAGGTGACGATATGGGTGTTATTTCATGTCTACAGAGATCTAATAATGTTTAAAACAATTTAGAAAGTCATAAACCGGTTTTCTATGCTCTAACTACAATAATATTCCATTTATTAACATTGAATATAGCGCAGAAATTCATTTATCGCGTTCAGGTCTGGAACCAATTAACTGCTGTAAACGAGGGACAACTGTATAATCCAACGAAATAATTCAAGACACAGCCATTATAATCTAAATAGTTGGCAACAATGGGTGTCACGAGACACCTAACTCACGAGACAATGACATGAATTTTAAGAAAAGTACAATGAAAAAAATGACAAACAAACTTTTTTATTTAACTAAATCAAAAAACAATGCATATGCACTTTGAAATATTTATTGTCCCACAAATTGACACTCAAAGATATTATTGTCTAATTTTTTTTAGATCAAATAAACCACTGTAAGACAATATATAATAATAATAATAATTTTGCTGAGCTTTTATTTTCTTTCTGGCCTCTGTGACTCACTTTGGACACCCATGCGTGTTTTGCCAGGAATGTGAGTGTTTACAAGCTCTGCCTTCTTGGCAATGTGGTCAGGGACTAGGTTCCATTATGGAGGGTTTTTTTTTTTTGTTTGTTTTTTTACAGCTTTTCAGATGTGCATTGCATGGTGTGACGGAGGTGGGGGTGCTCGGCGGATGCTTCACCCTTGTGGATGGCTTGTATTTAATTACGGAATTAATGCATGATGCAAGAAACACTTAAATGCACACCCTTACTTGCTAAATATCACGACCATTCCGCTAAATTGTCAACACGGACATCTTCTATGTATGAGGTGTGTTATGAAATGGAACCGGTGCTGAATAAGCCAGACGTAATGAGCATCAATAGAACTGATCTTTGATTAAAGATGCAGAAAAGTCGAACATCTACATGGGTTGATGACAAATCTTAAGTAAAATTGATCAAATGTAGATTTACTACAGCTTCAGCTTGGCCATTAAGTAGCAAGTAGCTGTTTAATGCAGATTGAAAAAACAGCCACATGTCACTTGCTGATGCTGTGAACACCAAGGTAGGTTGGATTGCCTTCCAATAATGCTTTGCGCACTGCCACTTCCATACTACTGTATTATCATTCATAGTAGTGATGCCATAGTTCACAGTCTGATTGGCTTCTGGCTGCCCTGTTCTCACGATACAGCCTTTCTCCAAACAAGACATCTTGTCACGTTTTAATCTCCCTATTGGCAACACATGTGAGTAGCAACATATCTGCATCTTGCTTACAGTGAAACATGGTGGTGGTAGCGTCATGGTCTAGGGCTGCATGAGTGCTACTGGCGCTGGGGAGCAGCGGTTCATTGGGGTAAACATGAATTCCAACATGTACTGTGAAGCACCTTACAGCATTTTCTGTCATTTTTGCAAACACATGAGCTGGGAACCTTTTGAAGTTCATTTCACTGTTAATTTACCAAACCAATTAGTCAATTAACTGTTGAGAATTTTGCCGATTTTACTCAGGATTATTCCGGTCTTGATGAGATCGAGGCAAAATGGAGTGCACTATTTAGCTGCAACCAGCAGGGGTGCTGTTGATTCCGTCTCAAATACAAGTAGTTTGTGCCCTAGAGAAGAACAACATGACATTAGCTAAGGCCCACAAAGAAGCAGACCTGTGCTATTACACAGCTCCATTCAGCATTATCCTGGTCAGTACGACACTGGCATGCAAACAGAAGCTGAGAACATTATCGTTACAGTCATTTAAGACGAATGTCCATCCCAAGTCTGCACTTTTCAAAAATGCACAGAAACATTTTCTCATTGTGTCATGCTATGTTGTTGTGTATATGTATGTTAAGACTGCGTATGTGTGTGTGTGTACTGAATGCAGAGATCGTCATGCATGTATACCCTTCATAGTGTAGATACGTCCTATATTTATGTGTGCATATTGAGACTTTTTAGGTAAATATATGCATAGGTGCGGGTGTGTGTCGGTGTGCATGCATTGTGGAATGAGCACGTGGGATTTGAGAGGCTTGCTAGACCTAAGTTGAATTAATGCATCACAGCTCCCCCCATGCCAATTTCCATCGGGGGTCTCTTGACCCTCCCATTTTGCAGGAGCATAATGGTCCATTCGGGTTTTAGCAGCATGCATTAGCAAGGCGCATGGTGACAGTGAGCTGGACTGGATTTCCATAAGACTGGGACACAGAGGCCCTTCCATACATATATTAGCCTCTTTGTGTCTGAGGCGGACTCATGCGGTGTTTCTCAACCACACGTACACACACAAAGCAAGATGTGTAACTATATGTGCACCTACAGTATATGAGCACACATGCATAAATATAGTCATAAATACTAAATGCTGCCCAAATGAATGCAAACATGCACAGTGATGCAGCAGTAATAACTGACACCAACACAGCGAGTAACACCTGACTGTGATAAGACATACAGTATATCCCACCACAGCTGTCATGACACCATTGTTGACCTTCAACGAAATGCAAAGTTTGCTAGGTTTGTTGTTTTATGCTACAACGATAATACACAATATGCCTCAGTCATATGACACCACACAGACACCGTCTTCCTGTTTTGTCACACCTGACAAAACAGGACCAACTCTCCCTACACGTTGCTGACTCAGTGTCCGTGAATTTTTTATTGAGTGTGACTGCTAAATAACCCGCCATGGGGCTAAAGAAAGAAGAAGATGAGAAACACTATTGAATCCCATCTCGCCAGGATGTACAGGAAGACCGCATCGACGATAAGTTCCATCAATTCATCATTTACGTATAATGATTTATGTTCTGCATGTAAAATCATAATTATTCTTTATAAAATGTATTTTTGTCAATATTTTTGCGTGTGTGGACTTAAATAATTCGATTTACATTATTTCCTATGGGAAAAGTTGTTTTTTGTTCCTTTTTTTTGTGAGACCCTTTGGAATGAAATAATAGTGAAAATGGAGGTTCCACTGTTTGTTATTGAAATGGAAGAAAGAAATAGAATTTTTGGCCCCATTTAAATCCCACAAGTCCTGTTACAAACACAGAAAACATACCTACTAACGTAACCACGTATGTTGTGCACACCCGCACGCATTGTATTGGGGATGAAATGTAAGCGACACCATAAAGAACTGCACTTTAAATTCAAGTGATTGCGACCATGTTTCATTGTAAGATTCATTGTTAAAATGTCAATGATTTAATCACACGTGGAATGTCAGTGCTTCAAATATGTATTTTCTCTTCAACTCAATAAAACGTCGGACAAGCAAACAAAATGGGAATAATTTCTTTGTAATCAAATGTTTCATTTGTTGTGTCAAAGGAGGCAAGAAACATGCCTTTGAATTGCAGGCCTTCAGTTTTATGGAGTAGCTCTAATAGTCGCAGGCTCAAGTGCTTAAATTGCCATCAAGTATTAAGGCCGGGCCTTCAACAGATTTTGATCAAGAATGAGCAAGACCCTTGGAGAGCACCTTAATGAACATCAGCATGAGCCTTACTCACATCAAACACAATACAAATCTCTTACTACAACACTCACACATACACACACATCTCATTTCCACACAGTTCAAATATCCGCAAACAGCTGACGTTGCTCTCTGCTGACCCACTTCCTACTGCATCGTCTTCAAAGAGAGAAATAAAAGAAAAGAGCCGAAAGGAGCAACAGGGGATTAAACTAAAGTAGAGGGAGTAATTGGCAGCAGTTTCTTTATTTCGGTGAGTGTGAGGTGCTTTATAAGTACATATACTGTAGGATGGCTAGCCTGGAAGAACAAATGCACTCACTGTCTCCACCTCCAAATTCCCATTCATTTACAATTTACTGAAGTAGCCACTCGTCTTCATTTGGGATTCACACGTGCTTGCCTGTGGCAGGTGGCTATTTTATCATCTCACACATACACACACACACACTCGCACACACAAAATGCAGACTGGCAGTCAGGTAGCTCCTGTGCATGTGTAAGAATGCATATGTGCACATTTGAGTGTAGATAAGTGAATGTGGTCGAGAGGTGGCTATCATTATTCCAGTATAATTGGCTGGCAGGAGCATTTGGAGCTAATTGGTTGGCTGACATTGTAAACCCTGGGGCTTATGGGTATTGTAGTGCTGATAATGCACATGTTCTGCTTGGTCACACAGCCTGATGGAGCATTATGTTTCATTTACAGGTACTTTTTTGTATTTCAACTTTATTTGGGGTGTAAATTGTATGTTTCTGGGGTTGTTTTATTATTAGATAAACACTAAGTACATTTCACTTTGTTGTTGTGACTGGGCTTGGGATATTGTCCACTTAATAGTATTTAGCATGTTTGCTTAAATGGGGTCCACACTTATTTATCCTCATTTGTTGCATCAATGTTATTTTTCTCCAAGCAGAGTGCCCTGTCAGAAGGAGTTTGAACTCCCACGTCAAGGAGAGCTTTGACCATGTTCTGAGGGAGGCAGCGGACATTGAGTCCGAGTGGATTTACATTTTTCTTATGGGAAAAATGGATTTGGTTAGAGTCTGCTTCGGTTAGAGTCATACCTTCTGGAAAGAATTAATGACGGTAACCAAGGTTCCACTGTATTTGTAATTGTGGCTCCCGTCACACACTCGTCCATGCGTCTAGCCTTTGGCTAGCAGAAGTCATGGCTAGCGATAGTGCCAAAAAGAAGCCAGAGCTTGACCTTGACCTTCTGGCCGTGTTTCGTGCCTTCAATGTCGAGGCGACTGATCGGAGCTCTGGCCGTAAGGTGGTTGGTGCCTGTCGTGGCGGTAATCTCAGAACCCTTTGGTAGCCACCAGTGGTGAGGGATGCCGTCAAGCTGAAGAAGGAGTCTTATCGTGCCTTTTGGCCCATGGGACTCCGGAGGCAGCTGACAGGTACCGGCAGGCCAAGTGGTCTACGGTTCTGGTGGTCGCTGAGGCAAAAACTCGGACATGGGAGGAGTTCAGAAAAGCCATGGAGAGTGACTTCCGAACGGCTTTGAAGAGATTCTGGATCACCATCCGCCGTCTCAGGAGGGGGAAGCAGTGCATGGTCAACACCG